>NC_141035.1:47162500-47240000 GCF_052040795.2 Danio rerio
CCCATCCATGCATCATTGCATAGGTCTCTTTATCCCTTCACCCACCCAACCTGTCTTTCCAGAGGTCTATATCTATTAAATCCAATCAATCCATCCAATTACTCATCAAATGCTATCCATCCATCCTCTCTCCATTCCATCCATCTACTCATCTAATGTTATATCTATATTTTTGCCTCCATCCATCCATCCATTTATCCATCCAACCACCCATCCATCCACCCTTCATTCCATAAGTCCCTTTATCCCTCCACTCATTCACCTGTCAATCCATCTCTATATTTCCATCCATCCATCCATCCAATGTAATTTCCATCCTTCCATCCTTCCATCCATCCATCCATCCATCCATCCATCTATATATTTCATCCATTCCTTCATCTACGTATGTTATATCCATCTATCCATCCATCTGTCTTTCTGTCTGTCCTTCCGTTTGTCTGTCTATCTGTCCATCCTTCCTTTTGTCTTTCTTACTGTCAATCATTCTGTTTTTGTGTCTTTCTTTCCGTCATTCTGTTATCTTTTGTTCCGTCATCGTTCCATTTTTCTGTCGTTCTATCCATCATTCCATTATTTTTCTTTCTATCTGTCGTTTTTTTTTCTGTCTTTCTACCATTGTTTCATTTTTCTATCCTTCAATAGATTTTTTCTTTCTATCCATCTATCCTTTTTATGTCTTGTTTACCCATGCATCCTTTTTTGTCTTACTATCATTTCTATTTCCATCTTTCTATCCATCCATTCATTTTTTGTCCTTCTATCCATCGTCCCGATTTTGTCTTTCTCTCCATTGTTCCATTTTTCTCTGCATCGTTCCATTTTTCCATCTTTTAATCCATCGTTCCATTAGTCGTTTTTTAGTCATCCATCTGAAAAGCGGTTATTTTCTTCTCCACTTCCTCAAAGTAAAACTGCCGCTCTGCGTTTTTCTTTTCTGCCTCGACACAAATCCAGAATCAAAGTCAGAAGCAGAATCAGAGTTTAAATGCTGCTCTAAATCCAGTTCTGGAGGACGCACCACTAACAATAGAGAGTTTCCACAAATACATTCACAGACATAGACTGCTGAAGAAAGAGGTTTTTATTTATTTTATTTATTTATTTTTTTATGTGTGTGTGTGTGTGTGTGTGTGTGTGTATGTGCGTGTGTGTGTATATTGAAGCCAGAGGAAGCATATGTCTGTATCTCTGGGCTGATTATATATTTATTGTTTAGTTCTATAAACGGTTCCTCTGCAGTAAAGCTTGAACCGGAGCCAGGATCTCTCCTGCAGGATTCTGCTGTGTTGAAAGTCTCTCGTCGCAGGAGTTGAGCTTCAGGATTTGTGCTTTAATGCTTTTGTTACTCCATGGGGTGAAGTCATTAAACAGTTCTGCTACTTTAGCCCTTTATTTCAGCATGGAAATCTGCATCTTATTTGCAGTGCATTTCAGTTCAATCAGATGCATATCTTTAAACCATACATATTTAATCGGTAACACTTTAGTTTAAGAAACAAATCACATCATTTACTACTGGCTCGTTATCTACCTACTTTTAAATATCAAATGATTATTCGCACTTCTTACGCAGGGTTTAATCTTGTTTCTAGTTCGGATATCAAAAGATTCTTAAATCAAGAAGCATTTTCTAGACAAGCAAAACTATTGTCTTGATTTAAACTATATACAGCGTTGGCCATTCATATGGGTACACCTTAATAAAATGGGAATGGTTGATGATATGAACGTCCTGTTTGTGGCACGTTAGTATATGTAAGAGAGCAAACTTTTCAAGATGGATGGTGGCCATTTTGAAGTCAGCCATCTTGGATCCAACTTTTGTTTTGTCAATAGGAAGAGGGTCATGTGACATATCAAACTTATTGGGAATTTACAAAAAAAAACCAAACAAAAAAAAAAAAACAATGGTTTGCTTGGTTTTAACGTAACTTTATTCTTTCATGGGTTATTTACAAGTTTCTGACCACTTATAAAATGTGTTCAAAGTGCTGCACATTTTGTTGGATTGTCAATGCAACCCTCTCTTCACACACTGACAGCAACACCGCAGGAGAAATGCCAGCACAGGCTTCCAGTATCCGTAGTTTCAGGTGCTGCACATCTCGTATCTGCACATTATAGACAATAGCCTTCAGATGACCCGAAAGATGAGCCCGAACTCCACACAGAAATTGACAAAGTGACATTTAAAGTCTTTACTAGGTTAATTAGGTTAAATAGGCAGGTTAGGGTAATTAGGCAAGTTTTTGTGTAATGATGGTTTGTTCTTTAGACTATCGGGAAAAAAAATAGCTTAAAGGGGCTAATAATACTGACCCTAAAATGGTGTTTAAATTTTTTTTTAAATAAAACAATTAAGACTTTCTCCAGAAGAAAAAATATTATCAGACAAGCTGTAAAAATTTCCTTGCTCTGTTAAATATAATTTGGGAAATACTTAATAAAGCAAAAAATATATGAAGGGGGTTTAATATTTCTGACTTCAACTGTATATACATATGTATGTGTGTGTGTGTGTGTGTGTGCGTGCGTGCGTGTGCGTGTGTGTGTGTGTATTAGACACATGTGGGATATATATATATATATACAAGTCTGTATATATATATATATTAGGGTTGGGCATCTAAGCTATAATGCCGATCCGATACGCATCTCGATACAAAGAATACGATCCGATATATTAGCGATACATTTGTGACATATTGCGATGCAACACGATACGATTCACACCCATATCACGATACGATACGATATTTCAGCACTAACTAATTAGATCAAGTTTATGAGATTATGTGAAAGAGGATGTTGTGCCATTGAATGAGTTTGATTATTTATAAACCAAGCAAAACCAAGACTTTTGTACAAACTGGCTCTTCTCTCAGAGCCAGAGTGTCAGTTTACAGTAGAGGGCCATTTTAGAACATATAGCACATATTATTTAAGTATTTTCAAGATAAACAGAATGTATAAGTGCAATATATATTAAATATATATATATATTTGCACTCTTTCAACATAAAGGTTAAGCATTGCACAACAAGAATTGTGATTTAACTTTTCAACTATGAAAACAAGTTTTACAAAGATATTTTGCCACTGATTATTCAAAACTTAAGGTGGTGAACTAGCAGTGTTATGCTGCTTTGAAACATCACTGTCACTGTAAACAACAGGCTAATAAAAATATAACAAACCAGCAATCTTCTTGCTGTGAGGTGGTCAAACTACCCACTGTGCCACCGTGACACCCATTATTTTTATCATTATTATCATTAATATTATTATTATTATTATAATTAAATAAAAATTAACAGGAGGAGGTGTTTAAAACCTTCGTTCTCCGTGACACTTGGCTGAATATCTTTGCAGGTGAACAATGCAATAGCATTCGTTATTGGCGTAGAGCGCACAAAACTGTTGCGCACGGAAAAAAAAACTTGCAATGCTTTTCTCACCACTTTTGGAGCTGGTAGCTACAGTTGAAGCAGAGCAGGAAGCAGGGGATGCAGGAACACTGGAAGATGCTTTCACAACAACACCGTGGCGCCGCTTTAAGTGAGATTTCAGATTAGTCGTACTGCCCGCGTATTTTACAGATGCGCGGCACATTTTGCAAATTGCATCTGTCCTGTCATGTCGTCCATCCTTAAATCCATAATGTTGCTTGCCATACTTTAGATTTAAAACTCAGTAAGGAATAAAATGTTTTTTTTGCTTCTCGCGCTTTCTGAGGGCGCTCCACTAGCTTCATCCGCACACCTGATACACTGAGTTGTAGTGTGAGTGTACACATTCGCAAATCCGTTGCTAATGCTTACTTTATGTAGGTCGATTAAATTATGCGCCAAAAACAGGTTGACAACACTTGTTAATAAATAAAAAATACATTCTATATTAAAAATATAAGCTGTATCTCGGAAAAAACCTGTATCTCGGCAAAAACCGATGCATCTCGATTTGCTTCCAAAATTTCATTCATCTTCTGCTGCTCAACCGATGCACTCGCATCGTGCACGCGCATGACCGCGTATCGATACATATCGATTAATCTTCCCATCCCTAATATATATAAGTCTGATGCTTGTATTTGCACCAGCTCCATGTCCACAACTTCAAGCATTGGGTTAAATAAGGCTGTCCAGTCTTCGTGTTCAGTCCATTACTTCCACTGTATCTGTTCAGCTGAGGGAACAGAACCAACCCCGTGATGTCAGACACAGGGATATTCCAAGATGGCGGCGCCCTAGGTCTAAAATCTATAGTAAAACATGCTGTTTTCTTCTAAATAGTTACATTAATCGAGTTTGAAATGATGTAAACTTGACTGAGTGCTTAATTTGCCCCATTTAATTGTCAATTTAAGCTGTATAGAAGTGTCTTGACAAATATCTAGTCAAATTTTATTTACTGTCATCATGACAAAGATAAAATAAATCAGTTATTAGAAATGAGCTAGTAAAACTATTGTGTTTAGAAATGTGTTGGAAAAACCCTCTTTCCATTAAACAGCACATGGGAAAATATATTATTCATATGGAGGCTAATAATTTTGCCTTCAGCTGTATATATCAGGCTTTTTAGAGGTGTGTCAGAACGAAGTGAATTGGAAATTTGCTCATTTGCAAGGTTGCCATGGAGACCCCCTAGAAGAAGTGTGTGTGTGTGTTCTCGAATGTAGGAATGAACACTTGAAACATGAAAGCGAAACTGTATGATACAAGTATGTGTGCATCTGCTGGATGATTGTGTAGAGGGTCGAGTTCACAGTCCTCTCATCGCCATAGAAACAGGGAAGTTTTAGAGTGATGAGACTGAGTACAGAAGTGTACGATCACACAAACACACACACACACACACAGACAGACGCACAGCCCAGTCTTGCAGCATACTGCATTATTTAAGCAGAACTCCCCGTCTCTGCATAATACATCTATACAGCCGGGACAGAGGCGAGGAAAAACACACACATGCATGCATTTTTTCACACACGCACACACTCACACTTCTACAGCATACTAAACTTTCCACTGACACTGTGAATTCTCGTTTGCCTCCATTAGAGATTGTGAACAAGTGTGAAGTCAATATCTCTGTCCTGTTAGATAACCTAATGCGGTTATGCTGGGGAGATGTTAGGACGCTGTTGCTAGGGAGTTTAAGTGGTTACTATAAGGATTTTAGTGGTTTACTGGTCATTTTGAGTGTTTTCGTATAACATTACATTATTAACAAATTTTAACATTATTATTATTGTTAATATTATTATTATTTTTTTTATTAATATTATTATTATTATTATTATTATTATTATTTTGAAGCAATATTATTTTAGTGGTTGCTATGTTGATTTTAGTAATCTTTTTGTGTGTTTTCCTTATGAAATAAAATTATTTTGTTTACCCCATTAATAATAATTTTGCTTGTTTTAAGAAAAAACTCACTTAATTTTAGACATTATTGTTCTATATTTCATAATAATATTCTAAGTGGTTTCTGTGGTGATTTAATATTACTTCATTGTAAGATTATATATATATATATATGTCAAAAAGTTACGAATTGCCGTGAGATTACATTGCACGCTCAGCACACATCATTCAAAGGAAAAGGTCCACATTGTCCCCTGATAATGTCAACATACTGGACTGTCTCGGCAACTGGCTTTATGTGTGTGTGTGTGTGTGTGTGTGTGTGTGTGTGTGTGTATATATATAATTTGCACACACACACACACACACACACACACACACACAGTATATACATATACAGTATATATATTCATTCATTCATTTTCTTTTCGACTTAGTCCCTTTATTAATCCGGGGTCGCCACAGAGGAATGAACCGCCACCTTAGCCAGCATGTTTTGACTCAGCGGATGCCTTTCCAGCCACAACCTATCTCTGAGAGACACAGTATATTTAATACTGAAAAATCTCTGTAGACTGATGGCATTTCATGCCGTTCAGTCTTATAATCTTAAAATGTGAGCAAAATCAGCTGTTTTGTCATCACTTTAGACATTACGCTAGAGAATCATTCAAACACTAGCTCTAAAGTGACATTGGTGAATGAGCAACAATTTCTGCTTTTCAGACATCAGCTGCAGAAGTGAATGAATGGCGAAAGAAAGTAGTTCCTCATAAAAAAGGGTTTTTAGACTGTGTTTGATTTTATTTTTATACACACGATAATGCCATCAAACTATCACATAAATGCAATATCACATGAGTAGCAGTGAAATGTGGCTGTATATCGTCACTGGTGGGACACTAAGGCCGTACACTAAGGCCAAAGCACGCTTGTCTCCACTCCCGTCTCCCCCGACGGCCCGCACTCACACTACAATGGGGCCTGGGCACGCTTACGTCATCGAAGCTGCGCTGTTCAGTGAGAAGCGCTCTCGCTCAGCACAGTGGAGATTTGTCTAGTTATATCATTTTAGTCGTTGTCCTTAGGGCGGTGACACGAAGTCAGATATTTCGCCGAACAGATCCACCACTTTTTGCGCTCATAAACAATCATAAAGTCCTTGTGCTGCCGGAATTAGGAGGTTTGCTGAAGGTGCAGCTGTCGTGCAGTGAGGGGTTTGCGTCTTTAATAATCTACGGCAGTTTGCGTTCACTTAACATTTTTATTTTGAAATACTTTTTTTTAATTAAAAGTCGAATAACATTGAAGTTGTGTGTGTGTGTGTGTGTGTGTGTGTGTGTGTATGTGTGTGTGTGTTTTCAGGTGATGGAGCTGAAAGGGCAGATGCTTCACCTCCCCGAATCAAACTCCATCATGTTTCTGGGCTCGCCACGTGTCGATAGGCTGGAAGAGCTGATGGGGCGGGGCTTACATCTGTCTGACATCCCTATTCATGACGCCACACGTGATGTCATTTTGGTGGGTGTGCCCTAGAAATGTCTCATAATTAAATATAAATTTTTTTAAACAAAATTCAACATATAGGGATAAAACAGTAACAATAAATAATAATATTTAAGATATTTACATTGATTTCTCTCTCATTGTCTCTGTAGGTTGGAGAACAGGCCAAAGCTCAGGACGGACTGAAAAAGCGGATGGACAAACTGAAAGCCACGCTGGAGAAAACGCACCAGGCTTTAGAGGAGGAGAAGCGGAGGACGGTGGACTTGCTCTACTCTATTTTCCCCGGTGATGTGGCTCAGAGACTCTGGCAGGGCCTTCCGGTTCAGGCCAAGAAGTTTGATGATGTCACCATGCTGTTCTCTGACATCGTGGGCTTCACGGCCGTGTGTGCGCAGTGCACGCCAATGCAGGTCATCAGCATGCTGAACGAGCTCTACACGCGCTTTGACTACCAGTGCGGCATACTGGACGTCTATAAGGTAAACTAGGGTTCATTTTGCTGGCAAATTTAGATTTTTTTTCAAACGATTGCAGGATTAATAGTAGTTCTTTAAATATCAAATATAAAAAAAACAACTTAATTGTAATTAAGTTGTTTTTATATTTGATAGTTTTTCTTTTTAATTTACTCTTAGTTAAATTTTTTTGTAATCTTAATTTAATGAGGAAGAGATGGTCACTGGTGAGCGGGGCTTTACTGTTTTTATTATGTTTCTGTTTTTATGAAGTCTGATTATAAAAAATACAATTAATATATTTTTATCATATCACTTTTACTGTCACATCATCAGCAGCATGTGTGCTATGATGGGTGAAAAGCTTAGGTGCTGGCTCCAGACAGTACAAAATACAGACAGTGCAAATACAACGACAGTGCAAAATACAACAGCACACTCCCCAAAAAAACAGGACAATGTAAAATTGACAGCGATATTTACAATGAATAGGTGTCCACATAGTTGTAGGCAGTATTGTTTCAAGTATGGATTGGTTAAAGTGCAGTGCATGCTACATATTGATGGTGTGCAGTGAGGGGTATGGAAGAGTCTGTGTGGGGTGTGTTAAGTGTTCATCAGCCTGATAGTCTGAGGGAAGAAGCTTTCCTTCAGTCGGCTGGTGCGTGACCGGATGCCGCGGAACCGCCTGCCTGAGGGTAGCAGAGAGAAAAGTATGGCTTGCGTGGCTGGAGTTGCTGATAATTCTCTTGGCTTTTCTCATGCACCGTCTGGTGTTATTATTAGTTATGTTCACACACTGCTGCCACACAATTGTGTTTAAACCCCTTATAAAAGTGATTTTTACTAATACGTCCCCTTTAAAATAATAATAAATGTTATTTAATTAGCATAAGATTTCTTCCACTATTATGGAAAAGCTAATTTTGAGGGGAAAATCTTTCATGTTGTTTTTATTATTCAGTCTGGCCAGAATGTGTTGTCATGTAGTTGCTAAGGTGTTACTAGCAACTACATACAGTGCATTCAGAAAGTATTCACAGCGCTTCACTTTTTCCACAGTTGTTTATGTTACAGCCTTATTCTAAAATGGATTAAATTCCTTTATTTTCTCAACATTCTACACACAATTCCCCTTGAGGACAACGTGAAAAAGAGTTTTTGAAATTTTTGAAAATTAATTGCAAATAAAAAACCTGAAAGATCACATGTACATCAGTATTCACAGGCTTTGCTCAATACTTTGTTTATGCTCCTTTGGCAGCGATTACAGCCTCAAGTCTTTTTGAATATGATGCCAAAAGCTGGGCGCACCTGTCTTTGGGAATTTTTGCCCATTCCTCTTTGCATCACCTCTTAAGATCTATCAGGTTGGATGGGACGCGACAGAGTACAGCCATTTTCAGATCTCTCCAGAGATGTTCAATAGGATTTAGGTCTGCGCTGCACCTGGGCCGCTCAAGGACATTCACAGAGTTGTTGTGAAGCCACGTCATTGATATTTTGGTGGTATGCTTTGGGTTATCGTCCTGCTTGAAGATGAACTGTTACCCCAATCTGAGGTCAAGAGCACTCTGCAGCAGGTTTCTATTCATTATGTCTCTGTACATTGCTGCATTCATCTTTCCCTCTAGGAATAATATTGGCCTGGTGATGAGCGGTGCTTGGTTTTCTCCATACGTAACGCCTAGCATACACTCCAAATAGTTAAATTTTAGTCTCATCAAACCAGAAATTTAGTTTCTGATGGTCTGAGAGTCCTTCAGATGCCTTTTGGCAAATTCCAAGCAGGGAGTGTCTTCCGTCTGGCCACTCTACCATACAGGCCTGATTGGTGGATTGCTGCACAGATGGTTGTCCTTCTGTTAGGTTCTCCTCTCTCCACAGAGGAACGCTGGAGCTCAGACAGAGTATCCATCGGGTAATTGATCACCTCCCTGACTAAGGCCCCGTTTACACTAGTGCGTTTTAGTTTGAAAACGCATAAGTTTTGCTACGGTTACGCCATCCGTCCACACTACGCCGGAGTTCTCGAGCGCCGAAAACGGAGCGTTTCGAAAACGCTGGAGAGGCCGTTTTCATTCTGAAACGCAGCTGCTCCGTCTCAGTGTGGATGGGGAAAGACGGAGACATCTGAAAACGGAGGCGGGGCTGCAGACATTCGCCTCTCTGATTGGGGCTTTTCTTCAATATTAAGTAGCCTAACACACAGTTCAGTCCTGAATCTTCTCCGTGTAAGTTCAGACATCGCAAGTTTGATCAAGGCTGCATGTCTTCTTCTCAGTTTGATATGGAAAACATACCGAGGACACGCGTCAATCTTCACAGGGAATCGTGTACTTTATAACTTCATTCACATCACCTTGGCTACTTTGTTTCACTTTCTCAACAATAAAATGTAAACTTGATATAAGGAACTGCCTATTTTTATTTTAATATTAGCAACTAAACAGACAGCAGAAATGTTGAGACATCATGCTGCATATATGAGCGTCATCTTCACTGTGTGGATATTTATAACAAAACGGAGCCGATAACAACTGCCTCCTTTCAATTTCAGTGAAAATACGAAACATACCCTCTCTTTTGCTGAATATCAGTTTTAATAATCGATAATGGCCATTATAAAAGTATAACATACAATAAGTTTATACATTATAGGAAATAAAGGCAAGCGATCAGTCAATATACAGAATGTAGGCTACGTGGTTTCATTAATCATTAACTTATCTTTGCGCTCAGCCAAAACACGTTACCTGAGAACAAGTAATAGATTCCAATGACCAAAGTCAGGGAATATGTCGTTAGATAAAGACAACAAGATGAATGAAATATCACGTTTAATAAATATAGTGAGATTAGATCCAGCGGGAGATGCTTGATGAGAAGTCCGACTAGCAGAGCTCTCATCTGGGTAGATGGGCTGCAGCGATTACCAAAGTGTGTGTGTGTGGTCACGTGATGTGCGTTTTCAGCGTTTTGGTGTGGACGGAGAGCAGTTCAGAAACGCTGGGTAAAACGCGAGTGTGGACGCGGATCGTTTTCATTCTAAAACGCCGTTTTAAAACTAAAACGCACTAGTGTAAACGGGGCCTAAGGTTCTTCTCCCCTGATCACTCAGCTTAGATGGCCAGCCAGCTCTAGGAAGAGTCCTGGTGGTTCAAACATCTTCCACTTATGGAAGATGGAGGCCGCTGTGCTCATTTGAACTTTCAGAGCAGCAGAAATGTTTCTGTAAGCTTCCCCAGCCTTCTGCCTCGAGACAATCTTGTCTCGGAGGTCTACAGACAATTCCTTTGTCTTCATGCTTGGTTTGTGCTTTGACATGCACTGTCAACCCTGGGACCTTATATAGACAGGTGTACGCACTTTCAAATAATGTTCAATCAACTGAATTGACCACAGGTGAACTCCAATGAAGCTGCTGAAACATCTCAAGAATGATCAGTGCAAACATAATCTACCTGAGCTCAATTTAGAGCTTCACGCCAAAGGTTGTGAATACTGATGTACATCTGATCTTACAGCTTTTTTATTTGATAAAAAATCAAACTCAAACTTCAAAAACTCTGTTTTTTTTACAATGTCATTTTGGGGGATTGTGTGTAGAATGTTGAGGTAATAGTTTAATCCATTTTGGAATAAGGCTGTAACATAAACAAATGTGGAAAAAGTGAAGCGCTATGAATACTGTCTAGATGCACTGTGGCAGATCCCCTACTCCGCCTTTAAATAACATTTCTTTTTGTTTTAAAGAGGACCTATTATTAAAAATCAATTTTATAAGGGATTTAAGCACAGTTGTGTGCCAGTAGTCTGTGAATATAGCCAGCCTCCAATGGTAAAAATTGTATTTGTTATAATCAGACTTGATGCAGAAACCCTTTGAATGACATTCTCCCTTTGTACATGTCATCAGAGGGGGAAAGCCCTGCCCACTAGTCACCATCTGAGCCTCAGTAGTTAGTTTTCTGAATCTGCCACCATGCTGACACATAGGCATCTGTAGCTCCGCCCTCTTTTGAAAAAGAGCACAATCTTATTTGCATTTAAAGTGACAGTCGCCAAAACGCCACGATTAGGATCAAAGCCTAAAAGGGTCAGCTTCAGGGAGCTATAACACATTATCTATGAGGTATTTTGAGCTGAAACTTCAAACACACACTCTGGAGACATCAGAGACGTATTTTACATCTTGTAAAAAGAGGCATAATAGGTCCCCTTTAAATCCTTTTTTGACTGTAGAGCTGTTTAGTCTGTAGATTTATGGTGTGAAACACGACCGCAACGTGTTTTAAAGAGCCCCTATTGTGGGGTTTCGAAAACGAGCTTCCATGTAGTGTGTAACACAGATCTAAGTGAAGTGAAGTATCCAGCTAAGGCTTAAATCTGAAAGTGGACAGTTTTTTACACTATTGATCTAAAAAAAAGAGTCGACTCATAGTGGTTAGAATGAATCGTCTTCATATCGAGTCTTTAGCCGTTTCGACGTGACTACGAAACATAGTTGTTATGCGCGCAAACCCGGGAAAATTTAAACTTGCGCCGTGCCCACTAACACAGCAGCGAAGACAAACAGATCCTGAAGTCATGAGTCAAGAAGAGGCTGTGCTTACCTGGATATTATTTAAGGTGTGAGGGGAAATAAGTGATTCAGCGGTCTACACGCCTACAGTGGACGATTCATTCGTTTGTTAAAGGAAGGATCAGAAAAGACTGATGTATGAGACTTGTGGGAATGGGCAGACAATACACCAGGGGTGCGTGCAAAATAAGGCCAGTTTATTAGGCACAAAGGCAGCCTGCTACACGCTGGTGAGCACTACAATCCCCTGGCTGGGGATGGGATCTTTGGGTAAAGCAGAGTACAGGTAAGCTCTGAGCACATATAACACTTCACGCAAGAGGTGCCACAGCAATAATTGCCAATAGAAATGATCTAAGTTACAGCTGAGAAGGGAGAAAAGCTCGGTCACGGAAATCACGCTCTGTAAATGATGTGCACGCTATCGGTTTCATTTTCACTGCTAAGTGTCGTTCATACTTCCCGTGCGGGGGGTCATGACGGTCACGGTGTTATCGCGCTGGCCCGTCCCCCGGGGGCTTGACAAACCGCGCTGGGCATTTGTCTCGCGCTGGGCATTTGTCTCGCGCTGAACGCTGTCGAACACTTGCAACAGACTGTCATCGGTCCAATCAGTGCAGATTAGCTTCGCGCTAAGGAGGGGTTTGGGAACAAATGAATCGCTGAACGATTCATACAGGAGTCGCTGGGATAATTGGGTAAAAATAAATGCAGATTATAAGACCATGAAAGTGTTTTTTGATCTTGCATGCATATCAGTATTTTGTTGGAGACCCATATAACCCAAATATGACCCTTTTTCATGTATAATATGGGCTATTTAAATACCCCACTGTATTGAATTTCTGAGCTGGGCATCTGGAAATACATCATCATTTAAAAGCTTTTAACTTTACAAGCTGGTCTGTAAAACACTCACACACACATGCACGGACACGATGTGGACCGCCGCGTGTTCAATGAAAAGGCACTTAGTGTGTGTATGTCAATAAATTGGGATTATAAATGGCAGCACTCCATTACAGCAAATAAAAGTGTGTGTGTATGTGTGTGTTTGTGTGTGAGCATGCGATGCCAGCCCTGAACCGCGCACACACTCTTTGTCTTTTCCTGTATGCAAATGGTGTTTGTTGTTGTGATTGGTGTGCAGGCATCAGTTGGTCTCGAGAGAGAGCGAGAGATATTCATATTCATGTGTCCCTCACCTGTGTTGTGTTAAGTGTTGTTCATCAGAGAGCGTTTATATTCTGACAGCAGCGCCTGAGAGCGTCAAGAGGCCCAATCCAAAACTGAGTGTGTGTGTGTGTGTGTTTGTCCATGTGTGTGCGCATGCTTGAGTGTGTTTGTGTTTCTTTCTGTATGTGTGTGTGTGTGTTTTTGTGCGTATGTGTGGATGTGTGTGTGTTTAACTGTCTATGTGTGTGTGTTTGTGCATTTGCATGTGTGTTTGTGTGCGCACAAGTATGTGTGTAAGTGTCTGTCTATGTATGAGTGTGTGAGTTTATGTGCATCTATGTATGTATGAGTGTGTGTGAATTTGTGTCTGTCTATGTGGGTCTGTGCATGTGTGTGTGCATGCTTGAGTGTGTTTGTGTGTCTTTTTTGTATATGTGTGTGTGTGTGTGTGTGTCTGTGTCTATGTAATTATATGTGCTTGTTTGAGCATTTGCATGTGTGTTTGTGTGTGTAAGTGTCTGAGTCTGTGTGTTTGTGCATGTGTGTGTGTGCGCATGCCTGAGCGTGTTTGTGTTTGTCTTTCTCTATGTGTGTGTCTGTGTGTATGTGATTGTGTGTGTGTTTGTGTGCATACTCGAGTGTTTGTGTGTGATTGTGTGTTTGTGCATTTGATGTGTGTTTGCGTGCACACTTGAGTGTGTTTGTGTGTCTTTGTGTGTGATTGTGTGTTTGAGCATTTCCATGTGTGTTTGCGTGCGCGCTCGTGTGTGTGTGTGTGTGTGTGTCTTTGTGTGATTGTGTGTTGCGTGTTTAAGCATTTGCACGTGTGTTTGTGTGCACACATGGGTATGTGTGTGTGTAAGTGTGTGAGTCTGTTTGTGTGTTTGTGCATGTGTGCGCACATGCTTGAGTGTGTTTGTGTGTCTTTCAGTATGTGTGTGTCCGTGTGTAAGTGATTGTGTGTGTTGTTTTGTGCATTAGCATGTGTGTTTTTGTGCGTACTCAAGTGTGTGTGTGTGTGTGTGTGTGTGATTGTGTGTATGTGCATTTGCATGTGTGTTTGCGTGCGCACTCGAGTGTGTGTGTGTGTGTGTCTGTGTGTGTGAGATTATGTGTTGCGTTTTTGAGCATTTGCATGTGTGTTTGTGTGCACACCTGAGTATGTGTGTGTGTGTAAGTGTCTGAGTCTGTTTGTGTGTTTGTGCATGTGTGTGTGCGCATGCTTGAGCGTGTTTGTGTTTGTCTTTCTCTATGTGTGTGTCTGTGTGTATGTGATTGTGTGTGTGTTTGTGTGCATACTCGAGTGTTTGTGTGTGATTGTGTGTTTGTGCATTTGATGTGTGTTTGCGTGCGCACTTGAGTGTGTTTGTGTGTCTTTGTGTGTGATTGTGTGTTTGAGCATTTCCATGTGTGTTTGCGTGCGCGCTCGAGTGTGTGTGTGTGTGTGTCTTTGTGTGATTGTGTGTTGCGTGTTTAAGCATTTGCACGTGTGTTTGTGTGCACACATGGGTATGTGTGTGTGTAAGTGTGTGAGTCTGTTTGTGTGTTTGTGCATGTGTGCGCACATGCTTGAGTGTGTTTGTGTGTCTTTCAGTATGTGTGTGTCTGTGTGTAAGTGATTGTGTGGGTTGTTTTGTGCATTAGCATGTGTGTTTGTGTGCGTACTCAAGTGTGTGTGTGTGTGTGTGTGATTGTGTGTATGTGCATTTGCATGTGTGTTTGCTTGCGCACTCGAGTGTGTGTGTGTGTGTGTGTGTGAGATTATGTGTTGCGTTTTTGAGCATTTGCATGTGTGTTTGTGTGCACACATGAGTGTGTGTGTGTCTCTGTGTGTGTGTGTGTGTGTGTGCACACATAAGTATGTGTGTGTAAGTGTGTGTCTGTGTGTGATTGTGTGTTACATGTTTGAGCATTTGCATGTGTGTGATTGTGAGTCATGTGTGTTTGGATGCACACTCGTGTGTGTGTGTGTCTGTGTGTGTGATTGTGTGTTGCATGTTTGAGCATTTGCATGTGTGTTTGTGTGCGCACTCGAATGTGTGTGTGTGTGTGATTGCGTGTTTGTGCATTTGCATGTGTGTTTGTATGCGCACTTGAATGTGTGTGTGTGTGTGTGTGTGTGTGTGTGTGATTGTGTGTTGCGTGTTTGAGCATTTGCATGTGTGTTTGTGTGCGCACTCGAATGTGTGTGTGTGTATGATTGTGTGTTTGTGCATTTGCATGTGTGTTTGTGTGCGCACTCGAGTGTGTGTGTGTGTGATTGTGTGTTGCGTGTTTGAGCATTTGCATTTGCATGTGTGTTTGTGTGCGCACTCAAATGTGTGTGTGTGTATGATTGTGTGTTTGTGCATTTGCATGTGTGTTTGTGTGCGCACTCGAGTGTGTGTTTGTGTGTGTGTGTGATTGTGTGTTGCGTGTTTGAACATTTGTATGTGTTTGTGTTCGCACTCGAGTGTGTGTGTGTGTGTGATTGTGTGTTGCGTGTTTGAACATTTGTATGTGTTTGTGTGCGCACTCGAGTGTGTGTGTGTGTGTGTGTGTGTGTGTGTGTGTGTGTGTGTGTGTGTGTGTGTGATTGTGTGTTGCGTGTTTGAGCATTTGCATGTGTTTGTGTGCACACTTGAGTATATGTGTGTGAGTCTGTGTTTGTTTGTGTCTTTTGTGTGTATTTGTCTATGTCTATATGTATGGTTGTGTTTGTATACACACGTGTTGTGTCTGTCCATCATGTGTGCACAGTAAAACCAGGGATTTTCCTTCTATGAAAGTGTTGGTATTACTTACTACTTTGTAAAACCCATAACATTAACTTTTTCATGTAAAGCACATCTTAGCTAATGACAAAGTGGCGTTTGGCATTAGCAGCATTAGCATTAGCAGTGATGCTTTTTTGGGTTAATCATTTCAGAGTTGTGTTCAATAGACTTCTATAAGAATCTTCTCCCCTTCTCTGCAGATTGAAACTATTGGCGATGCGTACTGCGTGGCGGGCGGGCTCCACAGGAAGATTGACAGCCATGCTAAGCCAATCGCACTCATGGCGCTGAAGATGATGGAGCTGTCAGAGGAAGTGCTGACGCCTGACGGGAAGCCAATCAAGGTGAATTAGCGGTTAAGTTTGCTATGGCTTTCTGCATTTCTATAGTATTTATATATACACACACACACACACACACGCACGCACGCACACTCACACACACACACACACACACACACACACACACACACACACACACACACACACACACACACACACACACACACAGAGAGAGAGACAGATATAACAGAATTAGTAAAGCAAACTTCATCAATTATGAGACTAATGCGAATTAAATCAGCTTTATTCATTCATTTTCCTTCAGCATAGTCCCTTTATTCATCCGCCAACTTATCCAGCATTTGTTTTACACAGCGGATGCCCTTTCAGCTGCAACCCATCACTGGGAAACACCCAATACACACACACTACTGACAATTTAGCTTGTGCAATTTCCATAGCGCATGTGTTTGGACTGTGGGAAACCAACACGGGAAGAACATGCAAACTCCACACAGAAATACCAACTTGCCCAGCCAGGACTTGTACCAGCTAACCACTGAGCCACCGTGCCGCCTGTCTGCAATGTGTTTGATATAGTTAATTTCTTTAAACTGCTCACCTGTGTTGGCTGTATGCTGAGGGCGTAGCTGTTGTTTAACTTCTCCACCAGTGTGTGTGAGTGTGTGTGTGTGTGTGTGTGTGTGTGTGTGTGTGTGTGTGTGTGTGTGTGCTAAGGATCTAGTGTTTAATTGCTGCGTCAACAGCACTGGACTCACCGTAGAGACAGAGGGAGAGTGCGGAATCCGGTCGCCATGGCGACAGCAGAACACTCAAGTGCTTGTCGCTAATTGATTGTTAGATTGTTGCTGTTTTCTCTCGTTTAGTGCGAGTCAACGAGCTGATCGCGTGTCTGAGAGCCGCTTGTGTGTGTGTGTGTTCAGATCTCCAGGCATGTTGTGTGATGAAGGCCGGGATGGTTGTGTTTGTTTTTTAAACTGAATCATTTCAGAATTTGACCGAAGGGGTGACAAGTCAGCTGTTTTTGAAGGCTTGATTGTGTTTAAGTGAAGTTTTTAAACTAATTTCGAGAGGAGCACGTGATATAATTGACAGCAGCTGGCCACCTATCTACACTCATTAGTTAGCCAATCAGATCTATCCTAACCCACTATAAGTAGCCTAGCTAGACATTACTCCCTTATCTTCGTTTTCCGAAGAAACAAACGACAGGTCCGCTCTAGCTCCTCCAAAAGTTACTCACGGACAAAACGGATCCTCCACATCTCCTACTATTCTTCAACTACAATACCACACCACCTTTAATACCATCGTCAGCAACTACAAAAAATGACAAAAACAACAACAACAACAGCGACGGCGGCTGAGATCACAACAGCATCAGCGCAGCTACATACAAGAAAGAAAGCTCCGGGCTCCCTGAAACACCAGCCCCGTCTTAACAACAACCAGCCCAGCATGAAAGTCAGCTCGAGACCGAGGCTCCAACGAGAGGCCGTAGGCCTATCCACTCCAGCCAGATCACAATGCAATCCCCAGCTCCGCTACGTACCTTCTCCAGCATCATCATGCGTCTCTCATATCCAACAACGACTGTCACTGAACTCCTCCAAACTCCTAGACGCCGGGACCATAATTCAAAGCCGCTGCATTAAACCCAAAACACTTGCGAATCCACGTCTTCACCGCCACCCCCAGGACATAACACGCTCCTGCCACACCCCCTATCCTAAACAGACATTAAACCCGCAATCTCTCCGCCTCCCCGGAGAATCAAGGAAAGGATTAAAAAGCAATATTGGATTTGGACATATTGCAGCAATCATAATTCTAAACACGGATAAAACCTATCTCCCGGACAATAAAGCAACTCTTGGGAATCCCACCTCACCTCTTCCATCCTGCAGCTCCCGATTCCAGTGCACACTCCAGTCCTCCTCTTTCAGCGATCCTTACCACCTACGCACCCCGCCCCTCTACCTTGCGTATCATTGCTTTTTCCCCCTCTCATTTTTACAAGCTCGCAGCTACTGCTGATTATTTTCTATTATAAAATAGAAATTACTTGTCGACTTTTGTCAATATGTTTATGCTTTTACTGAATTACGTTTGTAACTGACCTAATTTCTGAATTTCTCATTCCAGGTTTCGTCTACTGAAGCACAGCCGATCTCGGCGCTCCCTTCCCACAACCTCACTAGCCGTCCACCAACACTACACCAGAAATCACAGCGCAATTCCCTGTTAAGCACATCCATACCAGTCCTACTGAAATGGACATTAGAACGTTTCTAAAAACGTCTAATAACGGCTCTTTCATCTCCTCATAATTCTGCCTTTTTCAGCTTTAACAGTATGATTCTACCTGATGAATATGCTTAAATTATCACGTTATAAACCAAGCAATCTCTCTAATCTAGACGGCCGCAGCGCTCGGTTGCAATCAACATTACACCTGCCACCCAATTTCTGGCAATTGGAGGTCACAATTACATTTCGTAGTCCGTTTAACATTCGGATGCAAAAGTAGCCCACACATTTATGCTTAAAAACGATCCGCTGGATTTCGCCAATAACTACGGTGTTTGCACGTAATTCACCTACAAGTTCCCGTTTCTCTCTCCCTAATATCCCCCAGCTAAACTAGTGACCGGTTTTCTAATATTTGCATTCTCTTTGCGGAAGAACCTCCGGCTTAAGCACTTCTATAGAATTCTTAAGCATCAATTTGGAGTGATAGAATTTCAAGCATTAATAAGCTATTTGAATAAATCGACAATCAGTCCCCTTTTATATTCTGGAAGAAAAATACCACGCTAAGCATAAACTGCTCTCCATCTAGAACATCAAACACACATGCGCAATATCCCGCAGGGATGCCTTTTCGTCACTCACCTACTTCATCTCGCAGCAGCAATCTCCGGAATAGAAGAGAAATGATCTAAATCCGATCTTGGCCGTAACAAACTCTACCTGAAGGGCGTCGCGCACCAGAGGCGCCGACGGCGCGGTGACGCGACGCACTTACGACAGAGAATAGTAGATTAATGCACACCAGACTCAAGCATTCATACTTTATCAAATAAACTAATCAATTATACAAATAGCGCTCCGCGGCGCGGCAGAATACGAAGTGTCATGAATTGTGGCTGGGCACTACGGACAGCCGCATTGACTTCCTTATTATTTATTTCCTTCCTGTGAAAGTCAATGGTTACAGGTTTTCAGCTTTCTTCAAAATGTTGTCTTTAGCGTTTAACACGGGAGTCACTAACCTCTGAAACTAAGAGCTACTTCGGGCACCGATTAACGTGGAGGGCTACCAGTTGGATAAACACTTCTCAAATAACAAATTGCTCAATTTACTTATAATTATAATTTAAGTTTTTGGTTATTTTTTAATAATGAATAATATTCATCCAGGTGTAGTCACTGATCATGTTATGATTCTCTCAAAGTTACCAACAATGATTTAACAGGGTAGGAAATACCCCGTAATTAATATATCAACGTGCAACACTATTTTATTTATCTTTGCAAATATTTACATTTTTAAATGATTACTTCTATTTTAGAGAAAGCTTACTTGTAAGTGGTGTTATGGTGAGCTATTTTAGAACAGGCCTGTGAGCAACACACGAGAGCCTCGTGAGCTATCTGGTGCCCATCGGTACCATATTTGGTGACTCCTGGTTTAACAGAAATGAAATTCATAAAGGTTCGTAACCATCAGGTAGCGCTTAAAGCATGCGACCTGCTTATGCTTCCTTCCTTAAGCGCTGGAATAGAAGCCATTCATTTATTAGCTATCCAATTTCATCCTCAGTATATCCTTTTTACACAGATGCTGCCCCCTTCGTGGGTATATTATCGGGGCCGCCAATGCGCTTCTAACGGGCAATATAGTCAATACATTCTGAAAAAAAAAAAAAAAAAAAAAAAAAAAAAAAAAAAAAAAAAAAATTTAATAATACTGCTGTACATGTTCCTAGTTGCATAGGAAACCGCTGACTCTCTTTTGCTTTATTTTCAGAAACTGGTATCAGAAGCAGAGCCGCAGCTGACTCCATCTCTCCTTTTAAGATGATAATCCCATAACCACAGCATACACAATTTGCGTCAGCATTCATTTATACATTTTAAGTTACCCCAGAACACCTCATCAGTTTCTCACTGCTCAACATATCCACACATTCCGTTCAATAACATTTTTGGTTTCATAACACCTTAAAGTCATAGGACCATTCAGGCTTCCCACCAGATTCATAATCCAGTCACTCATTCAGAATTGGAGCCACCACCACAGCAGCACACAAGGGCTATCGTAACAACACATACAAACACTAGGAAAGTAGTCTCCCGACGCCTTCAAATCTTATATCTGACTCAGCCACAGCCATCTCAGGGAAGCTCAGAGGACCCTCACCAGCAGACGCAGTAATCCCAGCGGCCAAGGGCATGGGCCTAGTCCAGGGAGAGAATACGACCCAACCATACCAGCTTCCCGAGGGCAGAGGAACTACCCAGTCTCCCAAGGGCGCGGGCATGACCCAGCCATCTAGCTTCCTTTCTTCCTTCCAGCTGATTTGCACTCAGCCTTCTCCCCCTTTTCACTCACCTAACTCCAGTAGGAGTTCTCTCCCTGCCCAGGCCCCCTTGTCACCCCCGCCCCCCCCGGCCGCTGCCACAGAAGTTTTCACTGCCCCCCAACTTTTCTAACTTCTGTAGGACCCCGCCCCCCCCATGGCTCTGGCCCCCGCAGGGGCGTTACCCCGAGCTTCGATTCTCGCAGGAATCATCTCACTGCCCTGGCCTTAGCTTTTTATATTATGTCATTCCATAATGACATATAGTATAGCACTATTTATTTTTCTCTCTGTTTGATTTTATTTATATAAATTTATATCTATATGCACCCACGCATATAAATATGAATTTATATATAGTGCTGTCACCCTCACGCTCTGTTCCCGCAGGAACACCCCCAGAGCACCTATACCGCCCGTCACCCTCCAGTAAGAAGTCTTCACCTCCCCCTCATCTTTCCCGACTCCTACTGGAGCAGCTAAATAGCTCACCCAACCCCGAGCTGTGACACGAGTCATGTCACCGACCCTCCCCGGCCCTAGCTTTTATTTATGTTTATTTTTGTTTATTTCTCACACTTATCTTTTATTTTTTAAATTTATTTATATATATGTATATATATATGCACCCACGCATATAAATATATATTTATATATAGTGCTGTCACCCTCACGCTCTAACTCCCGCGGAGTTAATCCCGAGCACCGGACCCCCGCAGGGGTCATCGCCCAACTGCCATTTCCCCCTTCAGCTGGGGCTTCACCGACCATTCCTTTTCCCGACTCCAGCTGGAGATGGCACATACAGCTCTCTCTCCCGCAGGAGAGCCAAGAGCTTCGACTCTCGCAAGAGTCAGTAAAAACGCCCCCCCAAGGCCCTAGATTACCCCATTATATATTTATATATCTATATGTTTCATATAAATATATAATTATATATAGTGCTGCCACCTCCCAGCTCAATCTCCGCAAGGAGTGTTCCTCGAGCAAATTACTCCTTTGGAGTCCCCGCCCCCCCTGCCCCCCTTCACCCCCCTCTCCAGCCGGAGTCCTTCACTCCCCTTCCCTTGTAATGACTCCAGCAGGATTCCCGCCCACCCCATGGCTCTGACCCCCGCAGGGGTCTCCCCGAGTCTCTACTCCAGCAGGAGTATTCACAGCCCAAGCCAACTCTGCTCGGGTTCCCGCAGGAACCTGTTTCACCCTTTGCTCCAAAGGAGCCCTCTTTACCTTTTCTTTTTCAAATAACTATATCCAGCAGCCGGATATAGCATTTCAAGCCTTTTGGGGAGTTTCTTCGAATACACGGCTGCTGTCCCGAGCTTCATGCATTTGGGGAGCTCTCGAGAACCACCTGATCTCGTACTCCCCTCACATGCTCTATGGACCTGGCGGGAGCCCTGGGCTCAACTATCTCCGAGCTCAGGGTTCTCTCCCGGGACAGCATGCCAAACCTGCTTACAGCTGTCAAGCAATATCTAAGTGTGAACTCTTGAAGTGAAGTTTTTAAACTAATTTCGAGAGGAGCACGTGATATAATTGACAGCAGCTGGCCACCTATCTACACTCATTAGTTAGCCAATCAGATCTATCCTAACCCACTATAAGTAGCCTAGCTAGACATTACTCCCTTATCTTCGTTTTCCGAAGAAACCCCCCATCCACCCCTTTCTCCTCCTTTTCTCCTTTACAAAAAGGGGAGCTCTCGAGAACCACCTGATCTCGTACTCCCCTCACATGCTCTATGGACCTGGCGGGAGCCCTGGGCTCAACTATCTCCGAGCTCAGGGTTCTCTCCCGGGACAGCATGCCAAACCTGCTTACAGCTGTCAAGCAATATCTAAGTGTGAACTCTTGAAAAGGCATTCGAGAAACCGATTCTGCATAGATTTTGCTTCACTATTTTTGCTTGAATTCTGATTCTGTTTTTATAACAAACAGTGCTCTAGGCTAGTTTTTAACAAAGAAGGATGATCAAGGCTATTTTTTAACAGCAGGCGGTGCTCTAGGCTAGTTCTTAATAGAAGATGGAGCTCTAGGTTAATTTTAACAGCAGATGACACTATAGGCTAGTTTTAAACAGCAGATGACGCTCTGGGCTAGTTTTTAAGATAAGACAGCGCTCTAAGATAGTTTTTACGAGAAGATGGCGCTCTAGGCTAGTTTTTAAGAGAAGACGGCGCTCTAGGCTTGTTTTTAAGAGAAGATGGAGCTCTAGGTTAATTTTAACAGCAGATGACACTATAGGCTAGTTTTAAACAGCAGATGACGCTCTAGGCTAGTTTTTAAGAGAAGACGGCGCTCTAAGCTAGTTTTTACGAGAAGATGGCGCTCTAGGCTAGTTTTTAGGAGAAGATGGCGCTCTAGGCTTGTTTTTAAGAGAAGATGGCACTCTAGGCTAGTGTTTGACAGAAGATGACGCTATAGGCTAGTGTTTAACAGAAGATGGCACTCTAGGTTAGTGTTTAACAGAAGATGATGCTATAGTCTAGTGTTAAACATAAAACACCGCTCTAGGCTAGTTTTAACCACCTGATGGAGCTCTAGGCTAGTTTTTAACAGCTGATGGTGCTTAAGGCTAGTTTTTAAAAGCAGATGGCGCTCTAGGCTAGTTTTAACCAGCTGATGGAGCTCTAGGCTAGTTTTAAACAGCAGACAGTGCTCTAGGCTTGTTTTTAAGAGAAGATGGCACTCTAGGCTAGTGTTTAACAGAAGACACCGCTCTAGGCTAGTTTTTAACAGCAGATGGCACTCTAGGCTAGTTTTTTAACAGATAGTGGCGCTCTAGGCTAGTTTTTAACAGCTGATGGAACTCTAGGCTAGTTTTTAACAGCTGATGGTGCTCTAGGCTAGTTTTTAACAGCAGACAGTGCTCTAAGCTAGTTTTTAACCGCAGACATTGCTCTAGGCTAGTTCTTAACAGCTGATGGTGCTCTAGGCTAGTTTTTAACTGCAGGTGGCACTCTAGGCTAGTTTTTTAACAGAAAGTGGCGCCCTAGGCTAGTTTTTAACAGCAGACAGTGCTCTAGGCTAGTTTTTTTTAAAAGCTGATGGTGCTCTAGGCTAGTTTTTAACATAAGATGGAGCTCTAGGTTGATTTTTAACAGCAGATGACACTATAGGCTAGTTTTAAACAGAATACACCGCTCTAGGCTAGTTTTTAACAGCAGATGGGGCTCTAGGTTAGTTTAACCAGCTGATGGAGCTCTAGGCTAGTTTTTAACAGCAGACAGTGCTTTAGGCTAGTTTTTAACAGCAGACAGTGCTCTAGGCTAGTTTTTAACAGCAGACAGTGCTCTAGGCTAGTTTTTAACAGCAGACAGTTCTCTAGGCTAGTTTTTAACAGCAGACGGTGCTCTAGGCTAGTTTTTAACAGCAGACAGTGCTCTAGGCTAGTTTTTAACAGCAGACAGTTCTCTAGGCTAGTTTTTAACAGCAGATGGTGCTCTAGGCTAGTTTTTAACAGCAGATGGTGGTCTAGGCTAGTTTTTAACAGCTCATGGTGCTCTAGGCTAGTTTTTTTTAAACAGAAATTGCACCCTCGGCTAGTTTTCAACAGCAGAAGGTGCTCTAGGCTATTTTTTACAACAGATGGCACTGTAGGCTAGTTTTTAACAGCAGATGGCGCTCTAGGCTAGTTTTCAACAGCAGATGGCGCTCTAGGCTAGTTTTTAACAGCAGATGGCGCTCTAGGCTAGTTTTCAACAGCAGATGGCGCTCTAGGCTAGTTTTCAACAGCAGATGGCGCTCTAGGCTAGTTTTTAACAGCAGATGGCGCTCTAGGCTAGTTTTTAACAGCAGATGGCGCACTAGGCTTAATTTTTAACAGCAGATGGCACTCTAGGCTAGTTTTTTAACAGAAAATGGTGCTCTTGGCTAGTTTTCAACCGCAGACGGTACTCTGTTTACTTTTTAACAGCAGATGGCGCACTAGGCTTACTTTTTAACAGCAGACGGCACTCTAGGCGAATGTTTTGGCAGCAAACGGTGCTCCAGGCTACTTTTTAACAGCAGACGGTGCTCTAGGCTAGACATTTGATTGTTATATCAAAAGAGCTGTAAAGTCTTAATTGTATATTGATGAGAAGGTATATTATTTCCCACATCGAAAGCAAAAACAAATAGTCACTTGTGAGTGATCCATAATCACATCTCTCATGTAGACTCACAGTTTGAAGCATAAGCACATGCTGTCATGAATAATTAAGCAATGCGTCTTCTCATAGGATAATAACAACACAGTCTCATGAATAATAATTATACATACGCATTACTATAACCATTCACCAGCTCTTATTCAATTGTTCACCTCAAAACAATATGGTTAGTTTTGATTTGATGTGCACTTTAAAGATATGAGATGGAAACAATTTAAAAAGCTTTATGTATATTGTAATTTGAATATTTGTATGTGTGGACGTAAACAGCCAATGTTACAGTACGCTAGCGCACATGTCTGGAGAGACTCCGCTGTAGTCTAGTCTGCTGTATGATTGACAGCACTGTCAGCATGACAACAAGGCCATGAATAATATCAGGGTCGTCGCCGTGGGCAACCATGCATCATCATTAAATGTGAGCGTGAGTGTGTATATTTGTGGACTCCGTGACACGAGAGCGGCAGTAATAAGTTGCCCTTTCCATAACACCTCTGTTTATGAGCAGTTCGGTTCAGCTCACGTAATAAGCCTGATGTTTAGAAACGCATGAATAATGTCTGTGTTCACATGCGGATCCAGCGTCTGTCACGACTGTGTCATTATCTCTGTTGCAAAACATTCGTACTAACATTACGTCCATTACATCAGTGCGATTGGGAAGGTGTGTACTGCTCTGTGATTGACAGCTGTCAGTCACTGCTGCCCTTGTTAGCTCTTCTTTAGCGCTCGGCTGGTGTGCGTCTTGCACTCTTGACAGTATTAGATCTTCTCTAAAGTTGCTATGGTGACGCTTTAGTGTGTGTGTGTGTGTGTATGTGTGTGGTTAGTTTTCACACACACATGCACATTTTAGCTCTGTTACACATACTAGAGAGCATTTAAGCCATCATAGATGCAAAGGTGGGATTTACAAGCTTTGACAACAGAAAAAGTGACAAAAGTGTTGTTGTGGATTTCAGTTTTAAGAGAAACAAAGAATACCTTGACTTCTAGTCGATCATTTGTTGAAGTGTCAGAAGGTGGATTTTCCTGATGAATCATCTGTTGATCTGCATCCCAATCATCACCAATACTGCAGAAGACCTACTGGAACCCGCTTGGAGCCAAGATTCAAGAAATCAGTCAAGTTTGGTGAAGGAAAAATCATGGTTTGGGGTTACATTCAGTATGGGGGTGTGCGAGAGATCTGCAACATCAACAGCCTGAGGTATCAAGACATTTGTGCTGCCCATTACATTACAAACCACTGGAGAGGGACAGTTCTCCAGCAGGATAGCGCTCCTTCACATACTTCAGCCTCCACATCAAAGCTCCTGAAGGTCAAGCTGCTCCAGGATTGGCCAGCCCAGTCAGCCTACATGAACATTATTGAGCATGTCTGGGGTAAGATCGAGAAGGCATTGAAGATGATTTCAAAGAGTCTTGATGAACTCTGGGAGTCCTGCAGGAACGCTTTCTCTGCCATTCCAGATGACTTTATTAATCAGTGATTTGAGTCAGTGCAGAGATGTATGGATGCAGTCCTCCAAGCTCATGATGGAGTCAGACACAATCTTCATTCTGTCTCCACTGCAGCAGGACTTTATATTCTATACTGGACATTATTTCTGTTCAGTGATGAGACTTTAGTCTAAGCAGAGTCAGACCTTACTGTCCTAATTAAATCATTAATAATCAAGGCATGATCATATTTTATTGTGGTAAAAATAAGCGTCATCTGGAGGCCTTTGCCTTTCATATATGCCTCTTCTGATACCAAATGATCAACTAGAAGTCAACTTATTATGTGTTGTTCCTAAAGCTTGGACTTTTGTCAGGGAGTGCACTATTTGGTTTATTTTTGAAAGATGAAACGCGTAACTTAGCATTTAACACAATTATTATTCTTGGGAAGTTCTTTTTACATAAGAACAGATTAAAAATCCTAATTTTATTCGCTTAAACAAATAAAAAAAAGAATGACTTAATTCTCTGTGATTTAGTAAAACACTTTGCTATTTGCTATTTGTCTGGTGTCTGATTTGTACCAGACCATTTATGGTTGTATTGTTTACTTTGTTCAATAACGTAAAAAGTGTGGCACGGTGCCTCAGAATAGAGAGGCCGGCGACACTACCCTCACCACCCGCGCCGTCAGTTAAATCCGCGTCTATGGCGGCAGAATAGAGAGGGCGGCGTCCCCGACACTACCCTCACCACCCGCGCCGTCAGTTAAATCCGCGTCTATGGCGGCAGAATAGAGAGGGCGGCATCCCCGACACTACCCTCACCACCCGCGCCCTCAGTTATATCCGCGTCTATGGCGGCAGAATAGAGAGGGCGGCGTCCCCGACACTATCCTCACCACCCACGCCCTCAGTTATATCCGCGTCAAGGGCGGCAGAATAGAGAGGGCGGCGTCCCCAACACTACCCTCACCACCCGCGCCCTCAGTTATATCCACGTCTAGGGCGGCAGAATAGAGAGGGCGGCATCCCCGACACTATCCTCACCACCCGCGCCCTCAGTTATATCCACGTCTATGGTGGCAGAATAGAGAGGGCGGCGTCCCTGACACTACCCTCACCACCCGCGCCCTCAGTTATATCCACGTCTATGGTGGCAGAATAGAGAGGGCGGCGTCCCTGACACTACCCTCACCACCCGCGCCCTCAGTTATATCCACGTCTAGGGCGGCAGAATAGAGAGGGTGGCATCCCCGACACTATCCTCACCACCCACACCCTCAGTTATATCCGCGTCTAGGGTGGCAGAATAGAAAAGGCGGCATCCCCGACACTATCCTCACCACCCGCGCCCTCATTTATATCCGCGTCTAGGGTGGCAGAAGAGAGAAGGCGGCATCCCAGACACTATCCTCACCACCCGCGCCCTCAGTTATATCCGCGTCTATGGCGGCAGAATAGAGAGTGCGGCATCCCCGACACTACCCTCACCACCCGCGCCCTCAGTTATATCCGCGTCTAGGGCGGCAGAATAGAGAGGGCGGCGTCCCCGACACTACCCTCACCACCCGCGCCCTCAGTTATATCCACGTCTAGGGCGGCAGAATAGAGAGGGCGGCGTCCCCGACACTACCCTCACCACCCGCGCCTTCAGTTATATCCACGTCTAGGGCGGCAGAATAGAGAGGGCGGCATCCCCGACACTACCCTCACCACCCGCGCCCTCAGTTATATCCTCGTCTAGGGCGGCAGAATAGAGAGAGCGGCATCCCCGACACTTCCCTCACCACCTGCGCCCTCAGTTATATCCGCGTTAAGGCTGGCAAAATAGAGAGGGCGGCATCCCCGACACTTCCCTCACCTCCCGCGCCCTCAGTTATATCCACGTCTAGGGTGGCAGAATAGAGAGGGCGGCGTCCCCGACAATACCCTCACCACGCGCGCCCTCAGTTATATCCACGTCTAGGGCGGCAGAATAGAGAGGGCGGCATCCCCGACACTACCCTCACCACCCGCGCCCTCAGTTATATCCACGTCTAGGGCGGCAGAATAGAGAGGGCGGCGTCCCCGACACTACCCTCACCACCCGCGCCCTCAGTTATATCGACGTCTAGGGCGGCAGAATAGAGAGGGCGGCATCCCCGACACTATCCTCACCACCCGCGCCCTCAGTTATATCCGCGTCTATGGCGGCAGAATAGAGAGGGCGGCGTCCCCGACACTACCCTCACCACCCGCGCCCTCAGTTATATCCGCGTCAAGGGCGGCAGAATAGAGAGGGCGGCGTCCCCGACACTACCCTCACCACCCGCGCCCTCAGTTATATCCGCGTCTATGGCGGCAGAATAGAGAGGGCGGCGTCCCCGACACTACCCTCACCACCCGCGCCCTCAGTTATATCCGCGTCAAGGGCGGCAGAATAGAGAGGGCGGCGTCCCCGACACTACCCTCACCACCCGCGCCCTCAGTTATATCCACGTCAAGGGCGGCAGAATAGAGAGGGCGGCATCCCCGACACTACCCTCACCACCCGCGCCCTCAGTTATATCCGCGTCTATGGCGGCAGAATAGAGAGGGCGGCATCCCCGACACTACCCTCACCACCCGCGCCCTCAGTTATATCCGCGTCTATGGCGGCAGAATAGAGAGGGCGGCATCCCCGACACTACCCTCACCACCCACGCCCTCAGTTATATCCACGTCTAGGGCGGCAGAATAGATAGAGCGGCATCCCCGACACTATCCTCACCACCCGCGCCCTCAGTTATATCCGCGTCTATGGCGGCAGAATAGAGAGGGCGGCATCCCCGACACTACCCTCACCACCCGCGCCCTCAGTTATATCCGCGTCTATGGCGGCAGAATAGAGAGGGCGGCATCCCCGACACTACCCTCACCACCCGCGCCCTCAGTTATATCCGCGTTAAGGCTGGCAAAATAGAGAGGGCGGCATCCCCGACACTTCCCTCACCTCCCGCGCCCTCAGTTATATCCACGTCGAGGGCGGCAGAATAGAGAGGGCGGCATCCCCGACACTATCCTCACCTCCCGCGCCCTCAGTTATATCCGCGTCGAGGGCGGCAGAATAGAGAGGACGACGTCCCCGACACTTCCCTCACCACCCGCGCCCTCAGTTATATCCGCGTCTAGGGCGGCAGAATAGAGAGGGCGGCGATAGCTCTAAAAACTGCTTTTATTCTAGCCGAAATAATACAAATAAGACTTTCTCCAGAAGAAAAAAATATTATAGGAAATACTGTGAAAAATTCCTTGGTCTGTTAAACATAATTCGGGAAAAACTAAAGAAATAAATATAATAATAATAATGTTGACATCAAGTGTACATGTAAATAAAGCTGATTTGATTTCCCTCTCTCCTCCATCTCTGTAGCTGAGGATCGGGATTCACTCGGGCTCAGTGCTGGCTGGTGTTGTGGGTGTGATGATGCCGCGCTACTGTCTGTTCGGGAACAACGTCACGCTGGCCAGCAAGTTTGAGTCGGGCAGTCATCCGCGCTGCATCAACGTCAGCCCTACTACATACCAGTGAGAGAAAACACACTCACATACACACATACACTACACCAGGGGTGTCAAACTCAATTCCTGGAGGGCCGAAGCCCTGCACAGTTTAGTTCCAACCCTGCTCCAACACACTTACCTGTAGGTTTCAAACAAGCCTGAAGGACTCAATTAGTTTGGTGTTTAGTTATCAGGTGTGTTTAATTAAGGTTGGAACTAAACTGTGCAGAGCTGCGGCCCTTTTGGAACTGAGTTTGACATCTGTGCACTACACGCTCATGCACACACACTTGTTTTTGTGAATTGTGGGGACATTCCCTAATTTTCCTATATTTTTTATCCCCATACCCAACACTACACCTAACCCTAATGCTAATCAGAAACTATTTTAGTTTTGAATTAAATGTGTATATATGTATATGTAAGATTTATGAGCTTTTGGAAAAATTTGGTCATCATGGCCAGTGTCCTCATAAGCCCCCCGTCTCCTCATAATACCTGTCATACTCATGTCATTATGCAAATTTGTGTCCTTATGTGGCATACACACACACACACACACACACACACACACACACACACACACACAATCATGCACAATCACACACACACAAACACACACACACACACACACACACAAACACACACACACAATCATGCACAATCACACACACACACACACACACACACACACACACACACACACACACAATCATGCACACAATCATGCACAATCACACACACACAAACACACACACACACACACACACACACACACACACACACACACACAAACACACACACACAATCATGCACAATCACACACACACACACACACACACAATCACACACACACACACACACACACACACACACACACACACACTCCCTCAATTATACACATACACCCCTGCTTAATACCAAACATGCACTCACACATAAATATAAACACTCACCAATGCACACACACACTTAGACACACATACTTACAATCATGCACACACACACACACTCCTCACACACTCCCACAATTATACACATGCACTCACATATGCACAAACACACACAAACACACACCAATACAAATACACTGAGATATATTAATACATACACACAAACACAAAATAACAAACATGCACTCACACATAAAGATAAACACTCACCAATGATCACACACTTACACACATACTAACAATCATGCACACACACACACACACACTCCCACAATCACGCACATGCATTCACAAATGCACCAATAAATACTATGCGAACACACAGAGACAAATGCACATACACATGTGCGCAGACACACACACACACACACACACACACACACACACACACACACACACACATTTTCATGTTTTATAGGTTCTTGCGTCAAACATAATAATGTATATCTACTCCATAAACTATATATTCTCTGTCTCTCTACCCCATCCATAGTCTTAAACTAAACCATAGTCCTAAACTAATCAGTATTTTTACATTTACACGATACCAGAAAACCAGACAAATGTCCCCAGAAGGTCAACATCTATTCATTTTGCTATATTTGCTATACATTATGAATACCAGAGCCACACACTCCCGCTCGCAGCGACTGATGTGCAACCCTGCTGCAGTAGAGACAGTCACACCTGTTTCTATGGTAACCTGCTTCAGCTGAGATCATCAAGGACGATGCTCTGCAGTCAAGAGCAGCTCTGAAGATTTCACACACACACGTCAATATGCAGGAGCAGCAGCCCACAGTTTTTCACGTGCACACTAACACACACCGCACATGAATAATCAAGTGCACACGTTCAAACTCTTATATGCTTACATGCACAAATAATTGAAACAGTCTTAAAATAAATATATGTATATACACCCCTTACAGATCTTTCTTTTAAAGGGGTGGTCCAGAGTGTGTTTTTAAGGCTTGGTTGTGTTTATAAGATGCAAATCAATATGTGCTCAGGCTTTATTTCTAGATAATCTCGTTATTTTTATATATATCTTACTTTAATTATATACAGCTACTCAGCTAACATGAAAACCGCTGTCATATATCCTAGTTCCTTCAAAAGCCCGCCCTCAAGAGGCTCTGATTGGTCAGATAACATAATGTACTGTGATTCGCAGATCGGCTCCATGTCACCAGGAAGTATTGTGCCTCAACCAGCTTTGCCTCAGTTGTGTTAACACTGTCAGTCAGAGTAGCTGTTAAGCCTGGTTTATACTTCTGCGTCAGGTGACCGGCGTGACCCACGGCGCATGCAACGCGCGTAGCTCTGCATTTATACTTCTGCGTGCTGTTTCTGTTCTGCATTAACACTTCCAAAACGCTAGTTGGCAGTGAGGTTTTAATGTTCCTCTGTGTCGAGTTTCTCCACTGGTGTTTTTTTTTTCTGAACGGTTTCTGAATGTACAAGTGGCTCAAACTGGCGGACGTGCAACAACTTTAACCATGAGGTAAACACATTCAAACTTTCCATACCGAGCTCCTTCACGGGACTTCACACTTGTAAACAATCACTCCATCGGCTTGCGCAGCTATCGGTCCCGCCCAGACTCATCAGCACTACCAAGCCGACCAATCACAGAGCTTGCGCTACGCATCGTTGCGACGTGTAGTTACATTTTTTGAGCGGTGCATGTCAGCGACGCCGACGGCCACGACGTAAGGCTATGCGTCGACACTAAGGCTGCTCCATATTGACATGAGAGCATCACACAGTTGCTGCAGATTTATCGGCTGCACATCCATGATTTGAATCTCCCTTTTCACCACATTCCAAAGGTGCTCTATTGGATTGAGATCTGGTGACTGTGGAGGCCATTTGAGTACAGTGAACTCATTTTCATGTTCAAGAAACCAGTCTGAGATGATTCGTGTTTTATGACATGGTGCGTTATCCTGCTGGAAGAGACTATCGGAAGATGGAGACACTGTGTTCATAAAGGCATAAACCTGGGGCCTCATGTATCAACGCTGCGTACGCACAAAAACTTTGCGTACGCCAGGTTTCACGATCAGAATCGCTCATGTTTGGATTAACTAACGATGAACTGAACGTGGGAATGTGCGCAGCTTCACGGCAGCTTTCTGGCTGGCGTACGCACATTTTTTTGTGCGTGTGTGTTTTATTTCCATTGGCGACTCCTAGAGGCAGTTGTTGCTCTCTACAAAGTGTCTGAGCCTTGCAATGACAGCTGTATGAGACTGGTTCATCTAGCAGGTAAATAAGGTTTCCATACCATACAGTTGACCAGCTAAACATTAAAGCGCAATTTGCAGCGGTCGCCTGTTTTCCCAATGTAATCGGAGTGATCTACTGCACGCACATTGCTATAAAGGCGCCACCTGAGGATGAATTTGCATGCGTGAATCAGAAACATTTCCATTCAATAAATGTGCAAATAAAATATGATGCACAAACTTATTAATGATTCCTACTTGTCTTTCTCGTTATAAATAGTAGGCAAAATCTGATATGTAGCGGAGGAATAAAGAAAAAAGAGTTCATCAGACGCTGGATTCGAACCAAGTTCATGCTCTAACAAGTCAAAGCATGTAGACATGCGACTTATGAGCTGCGCCACTGAGACTGTTGTGAGTACTGCAACATTTTACACCTATAAATCACACTATTTCGTTTTAAATCACTCAGACCCAACTGTGTTACCCGCATCAGCTAAACTCTCTATTTTTTTCTTTTGTTGTTAATTCCGGAGAACAAACTTGCAAATAACACCGCTTTTCTCCAGTCTACCTCCGAAAGCAGCACCTCTAATTCGCGTTCTGTTCAAAGTTTCTCTTTTTGCTTGCTTTTGCCGTTGCTTTTTCGTTGGGTTTTGCCATAAGTAGAGTCATTAGCATATTCATACGGGGGAGGAGGCAGGGAGGGGAGGCAGTTTCACGTTCATTCGGGTGTACAAAAGAATATGCGTGAGATTCGGTGTACGCAGCGTTTCATACATCTGAATTTTTTTCTGCGTACGCACATTTACAGCTTTGTGCGTACGCAATGTTTTAGTATGATTTCCACGCAAGTCTTCGTACATGAGGCCCCTGGTCGGCAACAATACTCAGCTCACAATTGGTACAAATGGGTCCCAAGTATGCCAAGAAAATATCCCCCACACCATTACACCTCCACCACCAGCCTGAACCATTGATACAAGGCAGGATGCATCCATGCTGTCATGTTGTTAATGCCAAATTTTGACCAAATCATACTAATGATGCAGCAGAAATGGAGACTCATCAGAGCAGGCAACGTTTCTCCAATCTTCTATTGTCCAGTTTTGGTGAGCCTGTGTGAATTGTAGCCTCAGTTTCCTGTTCTTAGCTGACAGGAGCGTCACCCGGTGTGGTCTTCTGCTGCTGTAGCCCATCCGCTTCAAGGTTGGACGTGTTGTGCGTTCAGAGATGCTCTTTAAACCAGCCCGTCTGGCACCAACAACCATGTCACATTCAAAGTCACATGCTCGGTTTGAACGGCAGCAGATCGTCTTGACCATGTCTACATGCCTAAATGCATTGAGTTGCCGCCATTTGATTGGCTGATTAGGAATTTGCGTTAGCGAGCAGTTGGACTGGTGTACCTAATAAAGTGGCCGGTTAGTGTTGTTAGGGAAAACAATATACACAATTTTAATTAAGACCAAAAAAAACAAGAGCACCAAAAATATTACATTTAGTTGAAAATTGGAAAGCTTGGATTTTTAAAAATGTTAATATAGTTTTATTTTTCTATTGAAATTTAATGTATATCCTTCCATGTCTAGAAATGTTAGATGATCAAATTCTTTATTGAATATATACATGTTTAATGATACCATTATGTTTAAATGCACTAAAATATATTGTCTTATTCACTGAGAAAAAGATAAAAATATGAATTTTTAAAGGAGGTGTACTCCTTTATTTCATTTCAAGGATGTTTGGCTGACCAAAATAAACAAGCATGTTTCCTTTCTTCCTTCAGTTTGTTCAGATTCAGTTCACTCATGTTTACTTGTGTTTGTTTTCTCAGACTCCTGCGGGACGACCGCTCGTTCACCTTCATCCCTCGCTCCAGGCAGGAGCTTCCCGACAACTTCCCCAAAGAGATCCCGGGAATTTGCTATTTCCTGGAGGCGGGGAAATCCCAAAGCCACGCCTCTCTCACCAGCACTCGCTCCGCCCCCATCCGCAAAGTGTCCTATAACATTGGGACCATGTTTCTACGGGAGACTAGCCTCTGAGACGGCCCCGCCCATCCGCTTTGGCATCCCGTCCTGTAGACTAGTGTTGCCTGTGGCAACTGGTTGCCCCGCCTCACGACCGGAGCTCTGGCCTCAGAGGCGTGCAGTGACTCAGAGGGGGCGAAGACAGCGGCCCCGCCCTAGTCCCGCCTTTTAAAGGAGCCATGGATAATTGTGTTCTGAAAATACAATAAATACGAATATATATAGATATATATTTCAAATAAAGCCTTCTGCTTAACGGCATAGCCAAACGACGACATACATGATGTACACACGCAAATACTACAGACAAACTCATGTAAACACACATCTCTTGCAGCAGTGCAGGTATTAGAATTCACATGCATAACTTGGTGCCTTTACCTCTCAAACACACACACACACACACACACACACACACACACACACACACACACACACACACACACACACACACAGGCACACCATACCTGCCAACACTCTAATTTTTCCCGAGAGTCTCTCGTATTTCAGACCCATCTCCCGCCACCCTCCCCTTTTGTTATTTCTCCTGGAAAACTCTCGTAATTTCACCCCCCCCTCCCCAGTCCTCAGCTTTTTGGTACAGTCTATAAGACCCCCGGATCGCTGACTTTGGTATAGTATCTGATCTGAAACCCAGTGCATAATACAGGTACTTCGCTATGTTATTCAGACACCCACCCCCCGGTCTCCCGAATTTTCAGAGACTAACGTTGGCAGGTATGAAGCACACACACACAAACACATGCGCGCTTCATAAACACATTTTACACACACCGCCATTAACCACTGTTAAATGCTTTATGTGTGTGTGTGTGTGTGTGTGTGTGTGTGTGTGTGTGTGTGTGTGTGTGTGTGTCCTAATTGACCATAGTTAGATCTCTAGTGTTTGGGTGTTAGATTGTGTGCGTGCGTGTCTGTGTGCGTTTGCGCAGGTTTAGTATGTGTGCGTACAGTATGTGCTCAGTCATTTCACACATTTCACATCTGTGGCATGGTTTTAATTTGGATATACACTGCGAATTGGTTTATTTGAGCAATTATGAAATCATTTTTAAAGGCATTTGCTTGTGAAGCTAAATGACAGAATATATGGTAGCCTTTTTAAAGTTAATTAATTATAAAAATAACACATACACTACCTGACAAAAGTCTTGTCGTGGATCCCAGTTGTAAGGGGAACATGTAATAACTTGACTTCTAGTTGATCATTTGTTGAAGTGTCAGAAGGTGGATTTCTCTGATGAATCATCTGTTGATCTGCATCCCAATCATCACCAATACTGCAGGAGACCTACTGGAACCTACGTGGAGCAAAGATTCTCACAGAATCAGTCAAGTTTGGTGAAGGAAAAATCATGGTTTGGGGTTACATTCAGTATGGGGGCGTGTGAGAGATCTGCAACATCAACAGCCTGAGGTATCAAGACATTTGTGCTGCCCATTACATTACAAACCACAGGAGAGGGGCAATTGTCCAGCAGGATAGCGCTCCTTCTCATACTTCAGCCTCCACATCAAAGCTCCTGAAAGCAAAGAAGGTCAAGCTGCTCCAGGATTGGCCTATACTGGACATTATTTCTGTTCAGTGATGAGACTTTAGTCTAAGCAGAGTCGGACCTTACTGTCCTAATGAAATCATTCAAAATCAAGACATGATCATATTTTATTGTGGTCAAATAAGCGTCATCTAGAGGCCTTTACCTTTCATATAAGCCACTTCTGATACCAAATGATCAACTAGAAGTCAACTTATTATGTGTTGTTCCTAAAACATGGATAGCCTGCAAGACTTTTTTCAGGTAGTGTATTTTAAAAATCAAAAATACTCATTCATACTTTGCTACTATATCCTTAAAACCACTAGTTTTCACCCATTTTTCAGCAAGAAGATTTTATTCATTTAAAATACAATTATTTTTAGATTGTTCGCTAATTTTTCTATAGTTTCAGTACAAGTTCGAGAAATTGCTTTAATTGTTTTTTAAAGAAAAAATTGTCTTTATTCAGAGATTGAATAAGATTATTTTTTTCATTGTAAGATGTTTATAAGTATATAATATCGGTCAATTGTTTGGGGTCTATTTTATTATTTTTTTCATGTTTTTTTTTATTATTCTGGTCATCAAGGCAGCATTTATTAAATGCAAAAAAAGTGTTAAATATTTATTAAAATTTTAAAAACGACTTTCTTATTGTATGCAGTTTCAAATGAAATTAATACTCCATTAATACTCATTATTGCCTTTATTACTATTACCATTAATAATAATAATTAATATCAGAGTGATTTTTGAAGGATCATGTGACTGAAGACTGAAGTAATGCAGCTGAAAAATCATCTTTAAAATCAATAGAATATACTATTAAATGAAATGATAAACTCCTTTTGAACGGTTATTTTATAGTGCAATAATATTACATAATTGTACAATGTGTTCTGTATTTGTGAAAATTTTTAAGTCAATTTGACGCTTTTTTTTTTTTTTTTTTTTTTTTTTTACAGAAAAATAGTCTTTATTCAGAGAAAAATAAGATTTTTTTCTTTATTGTATGATGTTATTAAGTAAATACTACCAGTCAATCGTTTGGGGTCAGTTTTGTTATTTTTTTTTCATGTTTTTATTTTTATTTTATTTTTTTAAATATTCTGTTCATGTCCTAAGAGCCAGTTTCTTTGTCTGATGAACGGGTTGTCGTGGTCCTAACCTACGACCACCACCCATTCCACAATGCACCGGTCCCTTACAGCTCCCCCTGGTGGTGGAGGATGGTCCCACGTCGCTCTTTCGGGCTAAGCCCGGAGGGTTCCTTGGGAAAAAACCTGGCCACCAGGCGCCCGCATACGAGCCCCAACCCCAGGCCTGGCTCCAGAGTGGGGCCCCGGCTGTGCCATGCCGGTCGACGTCACAGTCCTTGATGTCATTGAACTCATAAGGGGTTTTTGAACCGCACTTAGTCTGACCTTTCACCTAAGACCTGTTTGCCTTGGGAGACCCTACCAGGGGCATTAGTCCCCAACAACATAGCTTTTAGGATCACTCAGGCACTCAAACCCCTCCAACATGATAAGGTGGTGGTTCATGGAGGGGTGAGGAGTGAGTAGCTCTGACACCCGGCAGGAGCTCAGTGTAGAGCTGCTGATCTTCCACATCGAGAGAAGTCAGCTGAGGTGGCTTGGGCATCTGTTTCGGATGCCTACCTAGAGAGGTGTTCTAGGCATGTCCCACCCAGAGGAGGCCTCAGGGAAGACCCAGGACACACTGAGGGGACTATGTCTCTCGGTTGGCCTGGGAACGCTTTGGGATCCCCCCGGAGGAGCTGGAGGAAGTGTCTGAGGAGAGGGAAGTCTGAGGTTTTCTCCTAGAGAGGGATTTCTGAAGGATCATTTGACTGAAGACTGAAGTAATGTAGCTGAAAAATCATCATTATAATACCTGGAATAAATTAAATGATTAACTCCACAATTGTACAATGTGTACTTTATTTGTGATGAAATAAATGCAGCCATGTTGTACAGGAGAAAATTATTTTAAAACATTTAAAAATCCTACAGACCCCAAACTTTTGGCTGGTAGTGTTCTTTTAAGCAAGTCAGTTTGATTCTCAAGTAAATTCTCCAGGATTTTAGACAAGCTTAAATACTGAGTAATACAAATTTTTAATTGCAATGAGACATTAGCAAACTGCTATGTGAATAAGCAGAATCTGCACTGTTAATGTTGAATCTTCTGCATATATGTATAGGCTTTTTGCTAAGTTTCATGCAATGAACGACACACAAATCATTTCTGTCCGGTCAGTCGATTGGGATTGAATCACGATTATTTTTTGCACGTCGAGTTTCATGCAGACTCAATATTATTTATATGCAAAATTTTATAATAATTCTTAATAATCCATTCTCGAGCAGCGTTTAACAATTCATGACTGATATTAATATAAATTAGGAATCAGAAATCACTTTTATGCCACAGAAATGCTCAGCGCATGGTCACATGCTGCAGATGGTTGATGTGTGAAAGGTGTGTGTGTGCGTGAGTGTGTGTGAGAGAATTAAGTTTGAGGTCACAGGAAGGTGTGTGGTGATGTCGTCATTCATTTCCATCGCATTTGATTAATTCAAGATCACATTCAGACGTGTCAGTCATTTTTATCAGGATGCCAATAAAATTGATTCATTCAAGTTTCGAGGTGTCAGGCTGCTGTCTTCTTTTTTTCACCAATTTAAAAAACAACAACACATGTACCGCTCAGGGAAATTTCAAGTTTAAAGGGGACCTATTATGCTCCTTTTACAAGATGTAAAATAAGTCTGATGACCCTAGAGCAGGGGTCACCAACCCTTCCTGCAGAATTCAGTCCCAACCCTGATCAAACACACCTGAACCAATTAATAGTACCTAAAGCAGCACTTGATAATTACAAACAGGTGTGTTTGGTCAGGGTTGCAACTGAAATGTGCAGGAAGGTAGCTCTCCAAGAACAGGGTTGGTGACCCCTGCCCTAGAGTGTGTACTGTATGTGGTTTCAGCTCAAACTAACACACAGCTAATGTTTTACAACTCTCTGAAACTGACCCTTTTAGACTTTGGCTGCGTCCGAAACCGCCTACTACTCTCAGTAGGTACTGTATTTGAATTTAAACGTACTACTCGGCCGTTAGAAAAGTACCTTCTATTCAGTATGAATGTGAAAGTATGAATGGAATTCGGACGTACTACATCTGCCATTTTGTCATGGTCACGCGACCTACCTGCGTAATTTGCGTCGCTTCACTCCCATTCATGAATTCGCTCGCGGGGCATCATGGGATAGCGCAGCGTGCTTGAGATGCGCACTCCATAATTTCGCCGGAAGTAGTAAGTCATCCGGGTACTTTTTCGCACACTGATTTTCGAATTCTATGTATTCGGACATACTACTCGGCTCGCATACTGATTTTGGCGTACTATATAGTATGGAAGTATGCGGTTTCGGACGCAGCCTTTGATCCTAACTGTGCTGTTTTGGTGACTGTCGCTTTACATGCAAATAAGACTGTGCTCTTTTTCAACAGAGGGCGGAGCTATTAATGCCTATGTGCAGGGCTTTACATTAACTTTTTTGATCATCAGCCACTGTGGCTAGTAGATTTCCAACATTACTAGCCACTTGCCATTTTCACTAGCCGCAATTTTGTTGTTTGGAAAATATATTTAATATAAATAAATGTGACTTTGACATGCTAAAATGACTTGATTTAGATGTTGTGTTGTCCCTGATCAGCAGTTACTACACACAAATGGTTGGTTAATCTCATATTAAAGAAATGTTATTGTAAAGGATGATAATTAACAAAAATAACTGTAAGCAAAAGAAAGCAGGTGAAATACCACGAGTGATAGTGAAAGGATGATCACGTGCCTAAGAATAATTAAAACGAAAGCAGCCAGTGACTGCTGCTGTTGCTTACAAATATATATATATTTTTCAATCTTGAGCTCTTAAAAGCAGCATGACTGTGGGTACACGAGCATCGTTTTTTGTCTAGTCTTTTATAAAAAGAACCAAACGCAAGTGAACGAAAAAAAGCGCAAGTAAACGGGAGCGCGGGCGCTTTAAAGTCGCGTGCATCACATCACCTGTGCGCGCGAGTAATCATCCTCTCATACGGTTTTCACCTGCTTTGTCTCGCGCGAACATAGTTCGATTCTAAGATCACATTTGCACGCATATTGGGCCATCCTTATTGTTGGGTCGAACCCTGCTTTAAGAAAACTACAATGTAAAAATTATTTCTAACCTGCCCAAGTGGCTAGTGGGAGCGGCTGTCTTACCCGCCAAATGCGGGTAGATTTCAGCTTTGGCGGGTGTTAATAGCCCCTTTTCACACAGTGATACCGGTAAATATCCGGAAAATTTCCAGGAAAGACTTTACCGGTAAATTCAAAAAAGCTCTGTTCACACAGGCGAGGATGTTACAGAATTTTTCCGGAAAAGAGCATTCACACATCCATTCCAAAATACCGGTAAATTCTGACATCATTAACCAGAAATGAGCTCTAAACGGCTGCACTTGTATTTGTAAACATTGACTACATCACAAACTCTTTGGATGGATCAGTATTGAGTACAACTCCAATGAAAACATATAGAGGAACACTATCGCATGTCGAGATGTACATGATATGTGTGTGTGTGTGTGTGCTGGCGCTTACAGGTTGTTTCATGGGCACACGCAAAGCTTGAAGGTAAACAAACAACGGATTATCATAAACATTTTATCGATAATTATTTACACGGCTGGCATGAAGAAGAACATATAAACGTGATCTGACTAACATCTTGCAGCTGAAGGTGTCTGGAAAAATATTCAAAGGCTTTTATTCTCATAAACCGCGCGGACGTGAATGCGTCTGACTGTTCTGATTGGCTAAAGCAGATGTCTCACGTCAGCACGTTCTAGACGTGGACGCGCTCTTTCCGGCAATCTTCCTTCTGCATTCACACAGCGCAGCATTCTGGCAAATTACCGGTAATTTTACAACTTCTCTTTCCGGAAAATAGCCAGAACGAATTTACCAGTATTTTCAAAAAGGGCCTGTTCACACATACAACCTTTCGGAAAGGTCTGTATGTGTAAAAGGGGCTAATGTGAAGCCCTGCCTATGTGTCAGCATAGTGGCAGATGCAAAACAGAACTGATGTTATTTGTGTGAAAAACTGAAATGACTGACGGCTGCTTCTCACTCAGGGTTGTTCATGCTAATACACTTATTTCACGTAGCCGCCAATTCAAAGAACCAAAGCGAGCTGCGGTGGAAAGAAACCCGGAAGTATAGGATCAGCACTGTAAACATTGCAGTAACATGCTGTGGACTACAAACCTCCAGCTGTTGCAGAGATTTCAAAATGCGGAAATGTTGTAAACATCACTTTAATATCATTCAGTAAGTTTAATTTAAACAATTAAAAGCAATTTAACAACATCCCAATCTCAGTGACACGCTTAAGGGTCCTCCTAGGCTTCAGTTCATGGCACCAGTTAAACACTGTGGGGATGCTTTCCTGCTTCAGCCTATGTAACCCGGTGAGCGATGAAACAATGCAGTCCTCTGTAGCAAATCCTTGTGTTGTCTGTAATAGTGAAGTTTTAAAACCGTCTATTGAAGAGCTGCTCGAGCGCGGATGACTCGACTGATCTTCACGGCTGCCTCACGCTCCAGTCTCTGTGTATCTGTGTTTGGTTTGCACTCAGTTTACCCAGTGCAAACTCAGATACCGTGGTGTATGGATGTTTCCCAGAGATGGGTTGCAGCTTTAAGGGCATCATCTGCGTAAAACATATGCTGTATAAGTTGGCGGTTCATTCCACTGTGGCGAACCCAGATTAATAAAGGGACTAAGCCGAAAAGAAAATGAATGAATTAATATATATGATTGAATAGGCCCATTTCAATATGTGTTACAAAGAGCTGTATAAATATTTACATCTTTAACCAATTTGGACATTCACAAATACCACAATGTGATCCTTAAAAGTATAATTCACCATCAAAAAAAAGGTTTGTGACAATAATAAGTAAATTATGACCAAATTTATATTTTTGTGAGCACTATGCCTAAAAAAAAAAAAAAAAAAAAAAAAAAAAAATATATATATATATATATATATATATATATATATATATATATATATATATATATATATATATATTTTTTTTTTTTTTTTTTTTTAGGCATAGTGCTCACAAAAATAGAAATTTGGTCATTATTTACTTATAATAATGACCAAATTAATCATTATTATAACTGGGTAATCATGCTAGAATTGTGTAAACGCCAATAAACATACGGTTGAATAGGGCACATTTCAATATTAATGAGCTGCATAAATATTTCCATATAGGTGTATGCTTTTAAATCTTTTAAAATTCCTAAACACAGCTTAAAATCATTAATTGCTGGATATCATTGAGGGATTTATTTAGACAAATGTATTTGATTATTGTAGTTTGTGATGCACCGGCTGGCAATAACAACCGTCTGCCGTTTGTGTTGATTAGTGGCTTCATTTGCATGTTTGGACACTCGCATTAGCCAGATGAGCTGGGGAGAGATTTACAGAAGGACAGGCAGATTTATGTGGCTCGTTTGCATATGTAAAATCTTAATGAACAAGGCTGCGGTTATCTCATTCCTCACACAACGACGCAAAATTATTATTTAGAGTACAAGCGGAGATAAGTGGGCGTGTCTTAAAACTGACCCACCACACCCATGTAGGAAACACCCAATCACGCTGTGAGAATTTAGTGGCCACGCCCATGTTTTCAGTTAACTCGGTTTGAAATTGAACTGTAAACAAGTTAGAGTTAATATTAAATGTTATATTGTGCTTGATTTATAATATTTATCAGGATTTATTTTAATGTCGAATAACTACTGGATTATGGAGGACTGCTAAAACACGGTAGGAGTGTTTGTGTAAACCTGTTTGAAGATATTTACGTTTGGGGCTGTTTTGTGCTAATTGTGTCTAATGCTAACGTATTTATCAGGGTCATATTTAATGATTAATTTCTTAAAAGATGTCCAGAAAGAGGATGGCTATGGTGTTTGTTGATGCTTGTTAAGATTTGTGACAGGCGCCTGAAATGCTGATGAGAGGTTTTTGTATACAGTTTGTCTGCTGAGGGCTTTGACATGAAGGCCCCAGTCTGGCTAAAGTCCAGAAGGGATACAGCTGCGGATACTTGCTTTCGGATAGCATAATTTTTGCGTCAACATTTTTTACATTGCTTTAAAAGTTGGGTTTAGGGTATGGGGCAAGGGTTAAAAACATACAATTCAATGAGTAGTTTAATAAATATGAATAATAGTCGGTATAATTACTGTATTTACATTACTGTGAGGGTTGAGTTGAGAGTAGGGGTAACGTTATGGGTTAATAAAATACAATTTAATGGGTAATCTGATGAATAATATGAATAATACTCGGTATAATTTCTGTTTTAAAGTGCAGTGAGGATTTGGTTTAGAGTTGGGGTAGGAATAGACGTAATAAAATACAATTATTGGATAATTGAAGAAATAATAATATATAAATAATTATCGTTAATTTTCGGCCGCAGCTGTATCCCTTCTAGCCACAAGCACAGTCCGCCTTTGTGTTTTGTTTGTACTGTATTTGTAACATATCCATGCATACCTAAGGACAAATTCGCTGAACATTTACTCTAAAAGTAGATCAAATCTCCTTAATAAACACCCAATACAACATGCATAGTATTACATGCATTTTTATTTTGGTAAATGTGTATGTAACTTTAGGTTTTTAGACACATTAAATGAAATGTTTATTCTTTCAATTTTACAGAAATACTACTCAATGTGTATAACACAGGAAAATATAGTGTAAACAAAAATAATTTTGCGAATTACATAATATATGGTTATAGATATAATTGTAGTAAACCTTAAAAACAAACTCTTTAAAACGGTATGGTTTTCGGTGGAGTCAGAAATTCAATAATCGATGTAAAGTAACATGGTATAGTCTTCATTGTATAAATAATTAAACACATTCTTTGTTAAAATGGCAAACTTTATAATTTTGTGTCCAAATGGTTACATTTCACTTTAAATTGCTTGAGATCCTGCGATTGTGGCTAATGCAGATTTGCAGATTGTGATATTGATGCTGTAGCGATTTATAGTGCAGCCCTAATATTAGGGCTGGGCCGATAAATGATATTAAATCAAACCGCGATAATTTTTGTCAATAACTGATAAGCTGTTCACTATTTTACTCCATATTGATCTAAGAGACAATCACACAGCAGAAAACAATGGGAATCTAAAAGAGATATTAGAGTTGTTCCGAATTTTTGGCCACCGAAAATTTATCGTCCGAAAATATATCATGCCATTTTAATGGAACCTCTAATTTTTGTGGCTTCAGTCATTGTCGGGGTACTTTTTTAAATCTGGAAGCATTAACAACTTATATCGGAATATATATCGTTAATGTTGAAAATAATAAATAATCAATGAGACTGCATTTTTGCCGTATCGCCCAGCCCTTACATAAATACATACACGCATACATATTAGGTATGTATGTACTTTACGTTTTTAAAGACCATTTGCTATATAAATATAGTTTATGATGCAAACTATCTTTAAAAATTATAAAGGGTTTCTATAGTTTAACATTAAGGAAAATTCTCAGAATAATTAAGGGTGGTTAATTTTAAATAAAGAAAATTTAAAGCTAAATGCTTACATCCAGGACATTCACATGGTTCTTTTTATTTATTTATTTAATTATTTATTTATTTTTATTTTTATTAAAAAAAAATTTGCAGCCATAAAATAACAATCCCAGAACATTTTGTGAACTGATTATTATTAGGGATTTAATACACTTTATTTGAAAGCCATGTATAGTATATAACAGCGGTTCTCAAACTTTTTTCATCAAGTACCACCTCAGAAAAGAATTGTCTCTCCAAGTACCACCATATAGTGAACAGTATTGAAATACAATAGCGTAGTAGGCCTAATTTAGCAGCTACAGCACTGCACAGTTCAAAAAACATTTAGATTAATTTCTATTATTAAGAATATTTATTATTGTCTGCCACTCTAATCATCATAGTTTGAACAATAACACTGTACTGTGCTTATATGTAAAAAAATAATAATAAATAAAATGTTAACGTTTTAATTAAAATGTTAAAAGTTATTAAAAGTTTCATTAAAAATGGTTGACTACTGTTATTAAAAAGTAAAAAAAGACTTGAGTCCTGGACTTAAATGTAAAGTATTAACATATAGTAGCCTATTCATCAAAACCTGGAAATGTTGCTAGGACCTTATAAATATAACCATCATATTCATAAATCATTTGTGATACAATTTTAAATATATTTTGCATGTAAATATATGACATATTCCTCCGTGTACCTCTAGAAGGATGCCCGCGTACCACTAGTGGTACACGTACCACAGTTTGAGAACCACTGGTATATAAGGTTTATGAAATGAAGCTGCTTTGACGGTATCCTTCACTCTTTAGTTTCAGAGTCACTGGTGTTTATACTGTCCTGCGATGTTCTGTGATTAGAATAAACAGATTACAGCTGCATCTCTCTTCCTGAAACATCCCATAATAACATTACTACAGTAATCGGCTCATTACTCATTCATTCTGACATCATCACATTCGGCCAATCGAATTAAGGCGCATAATTACGGCAGATGAGGGGCCGTGTGTTTGAGCTGCTGATTAAGCCAGGATCACTGGATGTCTTGTTTATGTAAATACTAAAATAAAACTAATGAGAAACTAAGCTGGAATGATGCTGGGAAAATATGCGATATTCTTAAGAATTGCAATAACGATATTTCTTATGATATAACCATATGTTATTCCCTAGAAAAATGCTGTTGTTTATGTTAGCTCTGTTTTTAAATCAGTTATTTATGTAATGATAATAATATAAATGGGTAAAATGTATTTTTTAGATCTTACAAATTGTAATTAAGACAAAAATAGGTGTGAAGATGCAAACATTTAATTTTTAAAACGCTGAATGAGTGAAAACGTCTGCAGATATTCTGATTTTGATTGGCTGTTGTCATTTTCCTCTCTAGACTCCACCCACTAGTGTTTAGTTTAAGCTCTGGGTTTACCTTTGGGCCGCTCCTGCCAATAGCAGAACAGCAATTACTTGAGAGGCGGGGCTTAACATAGTAAGGCCTGATTTGAATGTGATACATTTATGGCATATATTATTATCATGATGATGATGATGATGATGATAACGTTGCAATTTATATTGTCAAGTCCTAAGAGAAACTGGTTTCTCAGCTTGTGTCAGCTATCAGCACCCAAATCTAAACAGTTATTGGTCAGAATTCCATATCGGTGTTATCCGTAGACACTAATATATTATAATATCTAAACTATACACAAAATATCTCTGACTTTTTCCCATGATACTCCTCTCCTGAAACTCTCATGGGAAAGTTTGAACCAAAAGGCAAATAATTATCATCCAGCTGAAGCAATACAACTGTTCATCCGAACACACACTCACACAGAGAGAGAGCAAACATTCACATGCTCGCTGCTCTGGATTCTGCCTGAACTATTTTGATCCTGAGAAAGATGAGAGGCGCACGTGCTGAACGCAGAGTTTCATCTCCCTCGGGATTATGGCGGAGAAAATAAAATGAATTATCGGATTAGCGACCTCCTAACAGCCTGTCAGACGCGCATCCTCAAGACGACAGCTCTTAACAAAAACATACATTTATAACACCTCTGTGTCTCTCTTCGGCCTTTTTCTGTTATAGAATCTCAGAGCACAGAAGATCAGATTGGTGCTAAAAGTCGAGGGAAAAGTTTGTGTGTGTGTGTGTGTGTGTGTGTGTGTGTGATGAGAAGGTGATAGTGTGACAGTGACCTGTAAACAAAGCTCTTCAGCATTGTCTGTACTGAAGGCCAAAGCTGCTGACCTTTTCTACCTCGGTGTCAACACATTGTCTTTTAAAGGGATAGTTCATCCAAAACTGAAAATGCTGTCACCCTTCACTTGTCACAAACCTGCTTGCCTTTCTTTCTTCTGTTGAAAACACAAGACGATATTTAGAAAAAATGCTAAAAACCATTGACTTCCATAGAGTTTTTCCTACAGCCAATGGAAGTCAATGGTTGGTAAGGTTAGGTTACTAACATTTTTCAGAATAACTAGTTTTGGGAACCGCTTACAAGAGTAACGAGAGAGTATGTTTTTCTTTTTTGGGTGAACTATCCCTTTAAGGAAGATTGTGGTGAAGCTCTGACACAGAACAGACATTCAAAGAGGAAACGTGTTAGAATAAAACTGCAGACATTGATTCAAACACATCTAAACATGCACTGTTTTATTGCACATGGATACATTTTGCACAGCTTACTTTAACATTTGCGTAAACCTCTTGGTAATAAAAATAAAACAATTGTTGGATGTAACACTGAACCCAAAACCATACGAATTCAATTGAATGGATACAAGTAGGCCTGTCACGGTATCATATTTTTGTCATGCGATATTTCCAGGGGTGGGCGATATGGCAAAAATGCAATCTCGATAATTATTTTCCATATTAAGCTCTTGTCCATGTGTTGTGCGATAAGTCTATGCGTTGCTTATTGTGATGGACTAACTGTTCAACTAAAAATGTGTGAGACTTGAGAGACCTGTAAACATTCACTTGCAATATACACTTTATTTCAATGTTCTAGTATTTTGCCTGTAGCGATTTGAGTGTAAGAAAAGCGCATTACAAATAAAATTTATTATTATTATTATTATATTGAGCGATGATGATATATATTGTGATTACATTTTTAATGCTTCCAGATTCAAAAGAGTACCCCATTAATGACTGAAGCCACAATAATTAGAGGGACTTTTAAATGTCAGTACATATTTTCGGCCGCAAAATTTTCAGAAAAGTTTTGGCTGAAAATTCGACACATCTCAATATCAACACACTTTTAGATTTTAATTGTTGGACATTTCTGCTGTGTGATTGGCTGTTAGATCAATATAGAGTATATATATAAATCCAGAGCTTATCATTGTTATCGACATACATTTGAACACGATTCGATATACAATGGTCCCTCGTTTATTGCGGGACTTGCGTTCTAAAATGACCCTATGATAGGCGAAATCCGCGAAGTAGACTACTTTATTTTTTTACGATTATTCTAGATGTTTTAAGGCAGTAAACCCTCCCTCGCTACACACTTCATACACTTTTCTCAGGCAGGCATTAACATTTTCATACATTTCTTTCTTGTATAAACAGAATGTGAAAACGCATATCCTAAATAAATGTTAACAAAGAAGTGCAAGGTAAAGAGTAACAGAGGCTGCGATATCTGCTACCAGATCTATGAAAATATAGTAGAATAATTTATAGCAAATAATATAGTGTTTTTTTAACTATACTGACACCGACACCTCCAATAGAGATAGAGATGTTGCACAATCAGCTAAAATGTTGCTATAATTGTTTTCATGTATGGGCGATATATATATATATATATATATATATATATATATATATATATATATATATATATATATATACAGTTGAAGTCAGAATTATTAGCCCCCATTGAATTATTAGACCGCTTGTTTACTTTTTCTCCAATTTCTGTTTAACAGAGAGCAGATTTTTTTCAACACATTTCCAAACATAATAGTTTTAGTGTCACAACCATCGCTCCCCAGAGGATCGCTGGTTCTCACACGAACTCAGGACTTCATTTCCGCATTTCCCAGGACTACATTTTCATACATGCACTGCTCCCAAACACGCACACCTGGGGCCTCATGTATCAACGCTGCGTACGCACAAAAACTTTGCGTACGCCAAGTTTCACGCTCAGAATCGCTCACGTTTGGATTTACTAACAATGAACTGAACGTGGGAATGTGCGCAGCTTCACGGCAGCTTTTTGGCAGGCGTACGCACATTTTTTGTGCGTGTCTGTTTTATTTCCATTGGCGACTCCTAGAGGCAGTTGTGTTAAATTGCTCTCTACAAAGTGTCTGATCCTTGCAATGGCAGCTGTATGAGACGGGTTCATCGATCTAGCAGGTAAATAAGATTTCCATACCATACAGTTGAGCAGCTAAACATTAAAGCACAATTTGCAGCGGTCGCCTGTTTTCCCAATGTAATCTGAGCGATCTACTGCACGCACATTGCTATAAAGGCACCATCTGAAGATGAATTTGCATGCGTGAGTCAGAAACATTTCCATTCAATAAATATGCAAATAATATATGATGCACAGACTTATTAATGATTCCTACTTGTCTTTCTCGTGATAAATAGTAGGCAAAATCTGATATGTAGCGGGGGAAAAAACAAGAAATAGTTCATCAGACGCTGGATTCGAGCCGAGTTCATGCTCGAACGTGTCAAAACATGATGACATGCGTCTTACGAGCGCGCCACTGAGACTGTTGCGAGTGCTGCAACATTTTACACCTATAAACCACACTATTTCTTTTTTTAATGCACTCAGTGCGATGTTCAGACCCAACTGTGTTAACCGTGTCAGCTAAACTCTCCCACTCTATTTTTTTTTCTTTTGTTGTTAATTCCGGAGAACAAACTTGCAAATAACACCGCTTTTCTCCGGTCTACCTCTGAAAGCAGCACCACCAATTCACATTCTGTTCGCAATGTTTTAGTAAGATTTCCACGCAAGTCTTCGTACATGAGGCCCCTGCTCACTCATGTTTCCTGATTGCTTCACCAGCTGGACCTTGTTCACAGACTGATTACATCCCATTCATAAGCCACTCTCTCACGCTACCAGTTTGCCGAGTCTTGTTTTCCCAGTAACATTACTACGCGTTTCCCTGTCTTGTTTCTCCGTGTTTCGATCTTAGCCTTGTACCCTTGTTTTCCTGTTTAGCCGCCTGCCTTTCGACCTTTAGCCTGTTTTACGTTTATGATTCTGGACTGCCTGTATATACCTGTTTGCACCTGATGACCATTGCTTGCCTGACGTTTGAATAAACTGCATAGTGGATCTTACCTCCTGTGGTCTCCTGTCACTCCACCCCAGTCGTGGTAACATTTAGTAACTAATTTCTAATTGATTTATTTTATCTTTGCCATGATGAAAGTCAATAATATTTTACTAGATGTTTTTCAAGACACTTCTATACAGCTTAAAGTGACATTTAAAGGCTTAACTGGGTTAATCAATTTAACTAGGCAGGTTAGTGTAATTAGGCAAGTCATTGTATAATGACGATTTGTTCTGTAGACAGTCGAATAAAAATATAGCTTTAAGGGGCTAAGAATATTGTCCCTAAAATGGTGTTTAAAAAATTAAAAACTGCTTTTATTCTAGCCGAAATAAAACAAATAAGACTTTTTCCAGAAGAAAAAAATATTATCAGACATACTGTGAAAATGTCCTTGCTCTGCTTAACATCATTTGGGAAATATTTAAAAACGAAGAAAAAAATTCAAAGGTGGCTAATAATTCTGACTTCAACTGTATATATATATATATATATATTAGGGATGTAACGGTATTGTAAATACCGTCATACCGCAATATTAATTTTTTTCGATATTACCGAAGTCGCATGACTCGGTAAAACTATAGGTCTTCTGAGAAAATTTGCTCAGGCGAATGAAGCGAACGGGAGGTAGCGAAAACTACAATTGCCATCAGCCCATGCTTGACCATCATCCCTTGCGGTCTGTTGTCGCTACAGATCCAGTAATGCGGAAATGGAGTGTGCTGCTAGAAGCGGGGATGAAAAGAGCTGGAAAACTCTAAAGCAGGTCGCACACCAGAAGTAGCGCTCGGCGGCGCGCCGCGCAGCGCCACGCAGCGCCACGCAGCGCCATGTATTTTAGAATTCTAAACATAGGTTTCTATCAGGATACACACACCGGCGCCGCAAGTCGGCGGCGCCCGGCGACGGCTCAGGACGCAGTTTATTTTTCAGCCGCGCCACAGAGCGGCATCTGATTAGTTTCATGTTAAATATCATTCGAATGTGCGCGTCTGGTGTGTGATACTTATAAACTGTCATGTACATCTGAAAACGGAAGCGGGGCTGCAGACGTTCGCCTCTCTGATTGGGGCTTTTCCTGAATATTAAGTAGCCTAACACGCACAGTTCAGTCCTGCATATTCTCCGTGTAAGTTCAGACTTCGCAAGTTTGATCAAGGCTGCAGTCTCTTCTTCTCAGTTTGATATGGAAAAGCAGATTATACCGAGGACACGGGTAAATCTTCAAAGGGAACAGTGTACTTTATAACTTCATTCACATCACCCTGGCTTCGTTGTTTCACTTTCTCAACAATAAAATGTAAACATGATTTAAGGAACTGCCTATTTTCATTTTAATATTAGCAACTTAGACAGCAGAAATGTTGAGGCGCCGTGCTGCATAAGATGAGCGTCATCTTCACTGTGTGGATATTTATAACAAAACGGAGCCGATAAAAACACTGCCTCCTTTCAATTTCAGTGAAAATACGAAACACACTCTCTTTAGCTGAATATCAGTTTTAATAATTGATAATGGCCATTTTAAAAGTATAACATACAATAAGTTTATACATTATAGGAAATAAAGGCAAGCGATCAGTCAATATACAGAATGTACGTGGTTACATTAATCATTAACTTATCTTTGCGCTCAGCCAAAACACGTTACCTGAGAACAAGTAATAGATTCCAATGCCCAAAGTCAGGGAATATGTCGTTTGATAAAGACAACAAGATAAATGAAATGTCCCGTTTAATAAATATAGTGAGATTAGATCCAGCGGGAGATGCTTGATGAGAAGTCCGACTAGCAGAGCTCTCATCTGGGTAGATGGGCTGAGTGTGATTAAATGTTGAATGTGATGAGTTTTCAACAATACTAAATTGAAACTTTATTTTTTTACATGGTTTAATAATTTTTTGTTATTAAAATTGAAGTTCCTGTTTCAAAGCTTACAGATAGATGGCTAATTTGTATGTCATTGACACTTTTGGCACTTTTTTGGAGTATTTTCATAAGTTTTGTTTTTTCCTGTAAATGATTCAATAAATACCGTACCGTGACATTCATACCGAGGTATTACCGTACCGTGAAATTCTGATACCGTTACATCCCTAATATATATATATATATATATATATATATATATATATATATATATATATATATATATATATATATATTTATTTATATATATATATATATATATATATATATATATATATATATTTATTTATATATATATATATATATATATATATATATATATATATATATATATATATATATATCAATCACCAAAAATGATTGAGCTCATGTCCATGTGTTGTGTGAAAAGTCCATGTATTGATTATTGTGACGGACTAACTGTTCAACTAAAAATGTGTGAGACTTGAGAGACCTGTAAACATTCACTTGCAATATACAACATACACTTTATTTCAATCATTATGTCTGCACTATTAGTGGTCCCTGATCTCTCTATTTTATTTCTTTCTCTATTCACCTTGTTTGCAAGTAGGCCCCAATATCAAGCTTCATGCAGGGCTTGGCAATAAGGACTGCCCCATGGCCTGGGGTTAGCGTAAGAGACGCTCGGGACAGTAGACGGGATTGTTACTGGCCCAGTGCTGCTAAAGTTTAATTTGGCTGCAACTGTTTGTCAATTACATGTAAATACAGTCTTGAGTTGCTTTCACACATATACAATTATTTCGGAAACTGTCTCATTTACCCAGTTAGCGCAGTTTGTTTGGCACATGGGAATCCCGTATTTGTGCTTGGATCTGTGCCAAATCAATCGATCGGAGATCGCCTGAATGAGATGGTCTCGGTTTGATTGAAATGAACTCTGGAGAGGCTATATCACAGTGTTTATGGTAGTGTAATAGCCATATTTACGGCGATATGAATGACAATTATGAGTAACGCGGGATGTCATCATTTCTACTGGCAAATGTGCGTTTCATATCGACTACGAAAGTGAAACAATGCTAAAATATTACAGAGTGCTGTTTATCCGTTAGGAATATTGACCGAAGTGAAGTTTATTTATAAACTAATTTTCGAGAGGATCACGTGATTGAACTCGGCTGGTTCTGCAATAACTATGTATGATCCACCAATCAGACGATTCCTAACCCACTATAAAGAGCACTAATTCGATTTGAAGAATCCCCCCTTCCACCCCTACTCCTCCAGCTTTCCCTTCATATGGCAGCACGGTGGCCCCGTGATTAACACTGTTGCCTCACAGCAAGAAAGTCACCGGTTCTAGTCCTTGAACCAGTTAAACTCCGCGGACCCGTTACTGGTACGTCATCGACTTTTGCTTTAAGATTTAAAGGGGTAGCATTGCACCAGACCCCCTTAAGTAGTTTCGTTTGAAAGGGTAGAATCTATTTTTTATGCACATATGCATCACTTTGGTTTATTCTACTGTACAAAAGTTATTTACACTTAAATACAGAGTATACAGAGGATACCAGAGCTGGGTTTCCTTTAAAATCACACCAAATTTTTGCATTTACACCTCTGCATGTGGATTTAGGAAGCTTTTAAATTTGGGTAAACATGCCCTACAAGTTAATTGATGTAAATTTATTACTATAGTCAAACTCTCAGCCAGCAGCATATCGCTTCATAACAATCATTTTCTATCATCATTGTTTCTGCTACATTCATTCTTCCATGGTGGGGCGTCAGACCAAAACTGATCCTGCCACAGCTACATTACAGCTTCCTATTCAAAACATTCAGTCGTTGCTTTTTAGTAGCGGGTTATAATCGCACCAAATTTTTTTAAAAGGCAAGTGATTTATAAAAGCTCAAACTTTAATCATAGTAGTGCTGTGTGTTATTTGTTTAACTCTTTAGGTGGTATGCTGACTGACTGATTAAAAAAAAACGTAAATTAAAAATCGTACACATAACATAGGAACAGTAAAGCAGAAAAGTTTGACAGTTTTAAAACCGTGACTTTTCCAAACCGCGGTATACCTTGAAAATGATCCCATGCCTAATTATCTGAGAATTTTTCTATATATATTATTTATATATATTTATTCTTTAGATAGATAGATAGATAGATAGATAGATAGATAGATAGATAGATAGATAGATAGATAGATAGATAGATAGATAGATAGATAATTTTTTTCTAATTTATTTAGACTTTACATTTGTAATTATTGGTCCCACTTTATATTAGGGGTGCTTTCTCATCTGTAGTTTGCTTCATTTGGTCTGGACCAAGGGTAATAAATGATACATTGTTGCATTTTCTGCCGTCTTTGGGTCGTTTTCACACCACACTGCTGGCTTTGGTCCGAACCAGTTGAAACAAACCAAAATGCAGTCATCTGACAAAATCCACATCTCTCATTGGCCAGATGTTGTTGGACATATTTCCTAAACTGCTTATTGAATGGTCAGAATTCACGTGCGGGAAAATGCCAGTGAACTCCCGCAGGTAAACAAAACCGGCAGACACAAAATGTTGTTTTTACTCTGGAGAGACGACTGCGCTGGCTGATTGTATCACTGCTTTAGACAAACTATACATTTCGAGAATGAAGCGCAGCCGCAGCTGGAAAACAATGTTTTAATGCAACGCTCGTCACTTCAGGAGGAGACGTGAATTAGTTTAGCTAAACTGCGACATGGTCATCTTGCGGAAATATTACCAACGATCCATCAGGTAATGTTTTCCCCTCTCTCTCTCTGTTGGTAAAGCGCTGTGAACAAATATTTTTCCTCCATATCCCATAATGCACAGCGCATCGGCCTACGGCAGCTGAATTAGTCCGAAACGCACAGAACTTTTTGCGGTTGGACCTGTTTTAGTACGGATCATATTCTCACCACAAATGAACCGCTCCAGGGTTCGTTTGAAAGCGTACCGAGACCACCTCTTCAAGCAGGTCTCGGTACGCTTATTTGGTCCGCTTTTGTTGCGCACTTGAGTACGATTGCTGCATTCACACCTGCCCAAACGAACCGCACCAAGAGGGAAAACGAACTCTAGTGCGATTCAATCCAACTAAATAAGGCAGGTGTGAAAGCACCCTCAGTGTCCTTAACTACTATGTACTTACATCAAAAAAATAAATACAATGTGCTTACTGTGTTTATAATGTATTTGAGAACACTTGTGGTGCTCTTGAGTTGGGATAGAGGTTGGGTTATGGACAGGTTTGGTGGTATGGGTAGGTTTAAGGGTGGGTTAAGGTGTAAGGGATGGTCAACAGTGTATTTACAAATGTAATTACAAAAGTTAATTACAGATGTAGTTACATACATGTATTTAATCAAGCATAAGTACACAGTAAATGCATGTATTTATAAGTACATTGTAACAAACTATTAATTCCTGTGTAAGCACATATTAGTTAAGGCCACTTAATATAAAGTGGGACCAAATTTCTTTTATAATTCTCAATTGTATTTAAAGAAACGTTATGCTGAATAAAAAGTGTATGTATACAATTATGTTAGGCTTTTGACACATTAATATGTGGCTAAGAAATAACTATTAACTTTTTTTTCGGTGGGGCTAGTGAAAATTTTGGCAGGGCAAATACAAATCTGAACCACTGGGCAGATTGAGCCAGTAGAAAAAATCCTTAGCGTTGTACCCTGTCGTATACCAATAGAGTTTTAATAATCTATGCTTTTAGAAACCTATTGTACACACATTACTGTATTACCAGAGAGAAAACACTTCAGTAGTGTCAGATGAACTGCTTTAATAATGAGAGAACATGAGGAAGCGCATGAATACATGTAAACACATTTAGTTTTTTGTGCAAATAATGGCTAAAAACCTCTATATTTATTTTCATTTCACTTTGCGTGTGTTAAAACGAGGCAGTCGGCTGTAACTTACAGCATTCTTTTTGTCTACGGCACATTGTGACGCTACACACTGTTTTCAATGTAGCGCTTATGAAAGGCGAGACTGTCACTATGGTAACAGGGATCCTGTTCAGGTAAATCCACAAAATAACCTGCAAAGACAGACTCATTCAGGCGTGTTATTTTTAGTTTGTTTTGCATACACACACACATACACATACACATACGCATAATGAGTCTGAGTCATTTCATGTAGTGATGTTGTCTCGTCACCAGTCTTGAGTTACTGTGATGTCATTGAAATCTTCTATCTGCTCTTTCATTGGTCACGTTGTACTACGTTTGCTTTTGTCCCCCACTGAATGCACATCCTTCTGGACAAACATGATGCTCCATTTTTCACAATGTTGAGTAGATATTCTGATATTTAGAAATACAACATATGGTGATCATGAACCTGCATGTTAGTTATTGTGGGAGTGAATAATTATTTAAGTATTTTTAGATTGTTGTATTGGTTGTTCATTACAATTATAATCTAAAATGAAAAAAAAAACTATTACAGTTACACTGACTATTTAGATGTTGGTTTAAAATTATGACTGAATTGTTGAAGTTATTAACTAGGTTTACTAAAACAATTATTAAAAGTTAAAGGCATAGTTCACCAAAAAAAAAAACATTTACAGAAGAGCCAGAATTAATTTTAAGCTACTTTTTGTGTTTGTCTGACAGAAAAAAAATGGCTTGAGGGTGAGTAAATTCATGTGGTTGTTTCCATTTTTGGGTGTTCTACTCTGCAAACTAAGAAATTAACATCACCTTAGATTAATATACTTTTGCAGTTTTCATCATGAGTTCAGTTTTGGGTAAATAATGAGAAATAACATGACATATATTCACCTTACTTTCCTTAAAGTATTTAGTTACTTTTTTTTTAATGGATTTACAGAAACATTTAAATACCAGTCACTGCGTTCCCAGCGAAATAGTAAGAACTTTTAAAATAATTCAACTTCTTTCACATTATTATTAATAGGCTTGGGTGGATGATGCTTTTGGTCAAAGTTAGGGCTGGACAATAATTCGATATCAATATAAATCGCCATAAGATTTTTTTTTAATAACGGTGATATAATTTTTAAACCTATTTCCGGTATGTCGATATACATTTGCATACGTATGTTTTATTAGACGAAGGGCGTAATAGGGCGAAGCAGTGGTGCAGTAGGTAGTGCTGTCGCCTCACAGCAAGAAGGTCGCTGGGTCGATCCTCGGCTCAGTTGGCGTTTCTGTGTGGAGTTTGCATGTTCTCCCTGCATTCGCGTGGGTTTCATCCGAGTGCTTCGGTTTCCCCCACAGTCCAAAGACATGCGGTACAGGTGAATTGGGTAGGCTAAATTGTCCGTAGTGTATGAGTGTGTGTGTGGATGTTTCCCAGAGATGGGTTGCGGCTGGAAGGCCATCTGCTGCGTAAAAACTTGCTGGATAAGTTGGCGGTTCATTCCGCTGTGGCGACCCCGGATAAATAAAGGGACTAAGCCGACAAGAAAATGAATGAATGAATGAATGAATGAATGGATTTAGTTACTTTTTTCTTTTAATGGATTTACAGAAACATTTGAATACCAGCCACTGTGCTCCTAATGAAATAGCAAGAACTTTTAAATTAATTAAACTTCTTTAACATTATTATTAATAGGCTGTGATTGATGTTGTTGGTCAAAGTTAGGGCTGGACAATAATTCAATATCAATATTTATCGCGATAGATTTTTTTTCAATATGATATGATTTTTAAACCTATTTACGGTATTTCGATATACATTTGCATATGTATGTTTTATTATATATATAAGTAATATATAAATAGTAATATATATATATATATATATATATATATATATATATATATATATATATATATATATATATATATCAGATCTTATACCTTGTATCATTTGTCACTGAATGACTTTCCGTGCTCAGAATGAGCGTGATGTCACTTGCGTGATGACGTGCATCACAGACAAGCTGCCACTGCCAGCGCTCAGAAGTTGCTTAACTCATGTTACTCATGTTCTGTTGTCATTAATTACAAATACAGAATATGTTTTTCCACTGGTAATACTGATTTATATATTTGTGAAGGGGGCTAAATCTGAAAAATAATCTTTTTCTACAAAAATCTTTTCTTGTTTTGCTTCTATTTTTGCTATAATAAAATATATTTGTAAAGCAACTCATTTTCTCTTGTGATTAATGTTATAATAAACTGTAAATGGTAAAACTGGCCAAAATTGTCAGGGTTCTGCCACTCTGGTCCTGTAAATTCTTGTTTTGGTGGCAGAATCCGGACACTAGTCATGTCTAGTCCTGTTGTGGTCGGCTCGAGCTTTCTTGGGTCGAGCATTTGTTTCTGTCTCTGTGTGCGCGCGTGTCGTCGTGGATGTACGCAGAGTGTGCGCGCTCCCGCTTGATGCGGCCACGCGGGCTTTGCGTGCCTCGGACACGTGCGATCTTGTACTCGTGTTTGTGTTTTCGTCTGTCTGCAGCGTGGTGTTTCATTCCCAGCGTCTCAGTCTTGTTGGTTTCGGTTTTGGTCGGCACTGGGATGAAGCATGCACGCTGCGTGTGTGAGCGCACGGTGAGTGTTTTCATTCATCGCGTGCTCGTGTCTTGCGTCTGTTGTCAAAGCACGTGGCTCTGTGTTTACATCGTGGTCACGTGCTTTTGTCGTGTGCTTCAGTGTTGTGCTTGTGTTGTCATGAACATGCGGTTAATGAGTTCTCTCATTGGCTGCATTTTCTTGTCCTGTTTTATGTGAGCGCATGGCTTGTCTTGTCTCTGTGTCATGCGCTCTTCCGTCTATTGTCTAGTCCCACCCTCCTTGTCAACTTATTATTAGTTAATTGTGTTCACCTGTTTGTGTGTTAATTTTCTACTGCTTATAATCTCCTCATGTCTTCTGTTCTGTGCCAGTTTGTCGTCTAAACTCCCCATGTGTTCCTGCTCTTGTTCTTGTCGTGCCAACCCAGCCAAGTTTGTTAGTGTTATAGTTATGTTTTTCCCCTTCGGGGTGGTTTTTGTTGTTCTTTTGTTTTATTTTTATTATCAATAAATCATCCTGTGTTTGCACTTGAGTCCTCGCTCCCTCATCCTTCGCGAACCGTGACAGAAATATGAACAAAAGCAAGTGATTTGATAAAAAAAAATCTTGAATTGTTATAAAAATACTTAGTCAATAAAATAATGTATAAAAACAATACAAAATCAACAGTTTAAAAATATTGAACTATATTATGATATGACGTAGTTCCGGAAACTTTCTACTTCTCTGTTTATCCGTCTGACTTTACGGTGGGTTTCTTTTGACCGCCCCCTGTCGTTTTAAAGAATGTCACAACGGCGAACGCGGCGAGAATAAAAGCCTCGGCCGTTTTCCGAGGTGCGTACGCATTCAGCGGAGGTGCGTGATGTGGCGCCAGGCGCGAGTATAATTCCAGTTTTGCTGCTCCGTCACAGAAAGCTACAAAATGAGAGCCCTGAATACAGATATAGGGGAACAAGCTTCAACTAGTAAGAATGCAGAGGAATTAGTTGATGAGAGAGGAAAGACTAATGCAGTGGTGTGGAAGTGGTTCGGCTTTTTAAGTTTCGATAAACTTATAGTTTCGATGCTCTCCAAAGTCTGCGGGAGAGTGATGCCGACTAGCAGAGTTTATCTGTTCCCGCTGCTACTATTAATTAATTGTTCACTGTAATTTAGGTGGGTGGCTCAGTGGTTAACACTGTGGCCTTACAGCTATAAGGTCGCTGGTTCGAGTCCTCCAGGTGCTCCGGTTTCCCTTGCAGTCCACACACATATTCTATAGAATTGGATTAACTTATTTGGCTGTAGTGTATGAGTGTGTGTGTAAACGAGTGTGTATGGGTGTTTTCCAGTACTGGGTTGCTGCTGGAAGGGCATCTGCTGCATAAATCATATGCTGGAATTAGGGCTGGGCGATTTAGCAAAAAAAATATCTAGGTTTTTTAAAAAGTTTGACCGATTCACGATTTCGATTTCTTCTCAAAACATTACAACAACATGACTGAAGTAACATTCTCTTTAAAAGTAACTTTGTATTTTTATGGACATGTCATAGAAAAATCGGTCAAGGTGTGAATAAATGTTAAACAAATTCACGAGTTAATTAGCGTTGCTGAAGATTTGAATAAGAAATATTTGTGTAAATATTGCACTTGCAGGAATACAGAAGTATTTTTGCTAGTTTTGCTGAGCCTAGGAAAGATTGGCTGTCAGCTCGGCTTTGACTTTGTCTTCTGATTAAATGACAGGTGGTAAAGCTGCTGCCTTTTTCTTAAAAAGATACAGTGGAAGTAAAGGACTGAACATGGAAACTGTAAAGCCTAATTTAACCCAATGTGTGAAGTTGTGGACGTATAGCAGGAGCAAATACAAGCACCAGATGTGTGTCTAATATAAAATAATATATTTATTCTATTTTTCTTTTCCCCCTTTTAAATATCGATCATTTGATGCGCTTTGCTCCACTCTCTGTATTACGCCTGTTTCACACCGCAAGCGTCAGCGGCGCGTGAGCAGAGCGTGAGCAGCGCGTGTGTTTTCGGCGTCCATGTTAACAGATTAGAGCTTTCATACCGCACGCAGCAGCAGCGCGTCAGAGCGAGGCGTGAGCGTCGCCGAAGCAGCAGTGCAGCGATAGTTTCGGCGCTGGGTCTATTTTTGACGCGCTGCTCACGCTCAATTAAAGTGACAGTGCATTGACAACGACCAAAACACATTAAATGACAGTAAAAAGTAGCAATTTTACCCAATAAATGCATTAATAATGTCAAATGGTTTATATATAGTCATTCAAATTCACTTAAAACGATTTAAAACGGCAACAAACATTTATTTAGGTCCGAACTACAAAACCAAATGTAAAACAATTTTAGTATCAGTTGCACGCTAGTGTTTCAGGAGAGGGGAAATAGAATATTTACAGGATTTGTAGTCCATGGCGAAGTGTATTGTGGGTAGTGTAGTTCGACACGCATGCTGGATGATGTGAGCTCGCTGTGTTCTGTGCAGCGGAGCAGAGGAAGAAAGTTTTAATCGGCTTTGTTTTATGTTCACTCGAGTTATTCCTACCGGGAGCTGTTTGCACAAATTGCACTCTGAATCTGACAACACGAAAATAAGTAAAAGAATGGCATGCATTAATTACTTTTGTCCGTCTCATCATCTGCACGAGCATGAATTAACGAGCTGTTATTCTGCCGCTGGACATCACTGAAGCGGAGAAATTAACACTAGTTTGATCATGTATAAATATCATTATAACTATATTGTATAAATATGATTATAACTAGGTCTACAGCAACCTGATAATCAAAAAACAAATGACATGATATCACAGGTGATTGTCTTCTGACTGTAGACACTTCTCATATAAGTTAGCTTTAGAAGCATACAGTACTATTTGATCTATAAAATTTGTAAAATAAATATTTGCAGGTTAACGAAACAGCATAGGTGGGGCCTTGGTGCAGATGAAAAGTTTAAAAAGTGTATTTGTATATAGAGAGACATGGGTAACTAGATACAATAGACAGAGATAGGTTGATCTCAGCAGCAGCTGCCGAAGAACTGCGCGCTGCAGACGCAGCTGGTGTGAAAGGCAAACGCCTGCGTGCTGCTACTGCTCGACAAACGCGCTGCTCACGCTCTGCTCACGCGCCGCTGACGCTTGCGGTGTGAAACAGGCGTTATGCTGCCTGATCTGTCTGGTTTTCAACTAGGTCTGCTAAATGACGTCATGGGGACGGGTACTTTCATTTTCACTGCTACAGTCTCTCACCTCTACTCGTATTTAAACCAAAAGATCAGCGCGGTTTTTCACATGGCAGGCTCTTACATGTTGAGATCGAGTTTATCGACTTGATGAGGAAATGTCTTGACAACACATTACAGTTTAAACTATCACACACCAAACGCGCGCATTCGCATGATATTTAACATGAAACTAATCAGATGGCGCTCTGTGGCGCGGCTGAAATATGAACTGCTTCGTGAATCGTGGCTGGGTGGCGCCGGTGTGTGTATAGAAATCTGTTTAGAATTCTAAACTCCATGGGGCTGCGTGGTGCTGTGCGGTGCGTCGCCGAGAGGCGCTTCTGGTGTGCTTCCTGCTTCATACAGAGAGTGAACCAAAGTGCATTGGTGCCATTATAATGTATTAAATATACATATTTTTTAAAAATTGTGATTTCTTGATTTGATTCAAAATTAAATCGTCTTAAAATGTAAATTCGAATTAATCAAAAAAATCGAAAAAAATCGCCCAGCCCTACCTGAAGTAGTTGGCAGTTCATTTCCCTGTGGCGACCTCTGGTAAATAAGGGGCTAAGCCGAAGGAAATGAATGTATTTCAAGCGCCCACGGCCACAATATCATGCATGTTTCTTATCGCAGTATATTCTAGTCTCAAATATAGGCACATGTCTATAGCTGAATGGAGAAGTGTGAATTGGGATGTGGGCCGGAGACAGTATATCACTGTCATGATCCTGATGGGATGCTGCAGAAACATGATTAATGCAGCTGCTGATGCTCTGATAGCAGTGCTCATCCTGTCTGCTGTGTGTTAACAGTGATGATGCTGAAGATAGCGGAGCTTCATCTTCATCTTTTCTCGCTCTCTCTTTCTGCTGCCACACTGATGCTGATCACATTCACTCGGATGACTGCCTGTATCACACGTGCTCTTGTTGCCGTGGAAAAGCAGGCTGTGCTGGGATGGTTGCCGAGGTAACGGGGGGAGAGAGTGTGTCATAGAGGAGGATGGGTGAGAAAATCAGCACTTTCTCTTAATCTCTCACTCACATAAATACAGTTGAAGTCAGAGTTTCCCAAATGATGTTTAACAGAAGCAGGATTTTTTTTACAGTATTTCCTGTTATATTTTTTCAAAACTAAACTTCAACTGTATACACACAATCCCCCTCTCTCTCTCTCTCACTCTAGATTATTGAAATTAAGCTAAATACTATGGGAAACTCTTCAGGTTTACAGGTGTGCTGTCATTCTTTCAACCATCATCCATCCATGTAGTCTTTGTCTACAATATATCTACTGCATCTGTTGTTCGATCCATCCAAAATCTTTTACTCTCTCTATTTATCTCATTCCACCAATCATGTATTTTAATTTCACGTATTTTTTTTATTTCTTTCTATTTATCAATCAATCTATCCATAATCTATTCTTTCAGTCATTTCACATTTATATTAACCCTCCATGGCACATGCATGTTGCTTCATCCATGAGTCCTTCCATTTGTCTTTCCATCCATTTACAATATTCTATCCATCCATCCATCCATCCATCCATTCATCCATCCATTTATTCATCCATAGAACCTTTCTTTCTATCCAGCCACAATATTCTTTCCATCCATTCATAGTATTTTTCTTTCTTTTCATTCATCCACAGTATCTTTTTTCATCCATCCAGCAACCACCATATTCTTTCTTTCCATCCAGCCATCCATCCGTCTTTCTACAGTATGTTCCTTTCTTTTAATCAGTCCATCCACAGCCATCCATCCATCCATCCATCCATCCATCCACCAGCCACAATATTCTTTCCATTCATTCACGGTATCTTTTTCTTTTCATCCATCCATCCATCCATCCATCCATCCATCCACAGAACCTTTCTTTCTATCTAGCCACAATATTCTTTCCACCCATTCATGGTATCCATCCATCCATCTTTCTAAGCAATGTTACATCTATTCGTCTATCTATCTATCTATCTATCTATCTATCTATCCATCCATCCATCCATCCATCCATCCATCCATCCATCCATCCATCCATCCATCCATCCATCCATCCATCCATCCATCCATCCATCCATCCATCCATCCATCCACAGAACCTTTCTTTGCATCCAGCCACAATATTATTTCCATCCATTCATGGTATCTTTCTTTCTTTTCATCCATCCGTCCATCCAGTTTCTTTTTCCATCCATCCAGCCACCACCATATTCTTTCCATCCATCCACAGCTTGTTCCTTTCTTTCAGTCAGTCCATCCACAGCCATGCATCTGTCCATCCACTAGCCACAATATTCTTTCCATCCATTCACAGTATTTTTCTTTCTTTTCATCCATGCATCCGCCCGTCCATCCATCCATCCATCCACAGAACCTTTCTTTCTATCCAGCCAGTTTTCTTTCCACCCATCCATCCATCCATCCATCCATCCATCCATCCATCCATCCATCCATCATTTTCTTCCAGCCACAATATTCTTTCCATCCATTCATGGTATCTTTCTTTCTTTTCATCCATCCATCCATCCACGGTATATTTTTCCATCCATCCATCCAGCCACCACCATATTCTTTCTTTCCATCCAGACATCCATCTATTCGACCATCCACAGCATGTTCCTTTCTTTCAATCAGTCCTTCTACAGCCATCCATCCGTCCATCCATCCACCAGCCACAATATTCTTTCCATTCACGGTATGTTTTTCTTTTCATCCATCCATGTACAGTATATTTCCATCCATCCATCCATCCATCCATCCATCCATCCATCCATCTATCCACAGAGCCTTTCTTTTCATCCAGCCACAATATTATTTCCATCCATTTTTGGTATCTTTCTTTCTTTTCATCCATCCGTCCATCCACAGTATCTTACTATAGTATCTTTCTTTTCACTTGTCTGTCTATCCAATTCATTTATTCATTCCCTCTATCTTCTGAACCATCTGTGCTGTAAAGGCTCTGCAGTTTCACATGCCTGTGTGTTTTTGCAAGGCATCTGCGGCCACTGCAAGTCCGAACTCCATTCCGGCTCCCGCAGGGCCTCCATCACTGCACTAGAAGGAAATCACAGTGATGCTGATTAACACAGTAAATCAGGAAACTGGCGGACGGGCGGGACAGCGACCTACTAAAGTGTGTGTATGTCTGTGTGTGTGTGTAAAGTCATGACACCTGAGTCCACAATCACAGAAAGCAAGCAAACACCGATCCGGCATTTGCTCAGTGCACGCTCGCTGTTGGGCGAACGAGTAAATCACAGAATGTAGTTGCTCTTTGTCTTGTGACCTTCTGAACAGAACAAACCCGCTTCTGAGTTTCGTTCTCATGGGACGGCGATTTTTGTGTTGTTTTAACCTCTGAACTTGGAAATAGTTTCCGTCAGATAGACAGAAAACAGACACGGAAAGTAATGCATCTCTCTCTCTCTCTCATTCAGTCCTAGATAAATCTTGAAGGGAAATACTCTGAGGATTAGAGATGTTCTCTTTAATGCAGCTCTCCTGTTTTTATGAGCTTGTGTGTGTGATTTGGGAGACGTTTGGCTGATGCTCTAGATTTCAGAAAAATAAGGAAGCCCTTTGTGAACACAAACTTACACACACATCTTGAGTATTTCAGGGTGTGTAAATACAGTTCTGTAATCAGTCTGATTGCACGAGCTGTGTTTGTAATTGCACATCATTACAGTAAATCTAGTATGTCTATATAGCAACCCTCTGGAACACCATAGCAAGACCCTGGCGACACTGAGAACACAATGGTGGTGAGGTATGCAATGACCTCACTCTTTTTTTTTTTAGTTTTTTAATTTACAATAAAAATGAAATAGTTTTATATAAACATAATACATCTATATAATTCATAATAAATAAATGTGTATACTTTATCAAATAATAAACCTCACCAGTGTCGTTTTACTAAAAAGCAAATAAAAATAAATTACAATTAAGTTTTATACATTCACCGGCCACTTTATTAGGTGTTCAGCTGCTCGTTAACGCAAGTTTTTAATCAGCCAATCACAAGGCAGCAACTCAATGCATTTAGGCATGTAGACATGGTCAAGATGATCTGCTGCAGCTCAAACCGAGCATCACAATGGAGAAGAAATGTGACTTTGAACGTGGCATGGTTGTTGGTGCCACATGGCCTGGTCTGAGTATTTCAGAAACTGCTGATCTACTGGGATTTTCACGCACAACCATCTCTATGGTTTACAGAAAAGGGTCCAAAAAAGAGAAAATATCCAGTGAGCAGCAGTTCTGTGGGCGCAAATGCCTTGTTGATGCCAGAGGTCAGAGGAGAATGGCCAGACTGGTTCCATCTGATAGAAAGGCAACAGTAACCTTCATAACCACTCGTCACAACCGGGATATGCAGAAGAGCATCTTTGAACACACAACACATCCAACCTTGAGGCGGATGGGCTACAGCAGCAGAAGAGCACACCGGGTGCCGCTCCTGTCAGCTAAGAACAGGAAACTGAGGCTACAATTCACACAGGCTCACCAAAACTGGACAATAGAAGATTGGAGAAACGTTACCTGGTCTTATGAGTCTCCATTTCTGCTGTGATATTCGGATGGTCGGGTCAGAAGTTGCTGTTAACACCATGAAAGCATGGATCCATGCTGCCTTGTATCAACGGTTCAGGCTGGTGGTGGTGGTGTAATGATGTAGGGGATATTTTCTTGGCACACTTTGGGCTCATTGGTACCAATTGAGCATCATGTCAATGCCACAGCCTACCTGAGTATTGTTGCTGACCATGTCCATCTAGGGCTGCTCGATTTTGGGAAAAACCATAATCAAGATTATTTTGGTCATAATTGCAATCACGATTATTCCAAACGATTATTAGTTAAAGTCAAAATTATTAGCGCTCCTGAGAATTTTTAAAAAATAAATATTTCCCAAATTATGTTTAACAGAGCAAGGAATTTTAACAGTATTTCCTCTAATATTTTTTCTTCTGGAGAAAGGCTTATTTGTTTTGTTTTGGCTAGAATAAAAGCAGATTTAAATATTTTGAAACCTCTTTTAAGGTCAATATTATTAGCCCCTTTAGGCAATATATATTTTTGATTGTCTGCAGAAGAAACTACTGTTATACAATGACTTGCCTTATTACCCTAATTAAGCCTTTGAATCGCACTTTGAATTTGAATGTTTGTATTTAAAAAAATATCTACTAAAATATTATGAGCTGTCATCATAGCAAAGATAAAATTAATCGGTTATTAGAAATGAATGATTAAAACTATTATGTTCAGAAATCTTCTTTCCATTAAACAGAAATTGGGGGAAAACTGCATATATTTTCCTCCCTGCAAAGGAAAGAGAAATAAATACAATAGAATAAAAATATGAAACAAACTGCTTTTGGCATCTTCACTGTAAGAAAAACACTTTAGCTACAAAAGTCTTCAGTCAAGAGCAGAGAGGGATTTTCTCATTGTTTTATTAATCATGATAAAACAGGCGGCAGCTGTGCTCTGTCACTTTAATGGTTTCGCTTTCACATGTCTTTTGATCCTCAACTCGTTTGTTTATTACAAAATGAGGGTTAATATGAATAATCACTAAACACCGCGTTTTGACACCTATTTGAACAATAAAGCGCTCCCGTTAATGACTTTAGATGTGTGTGCTCTCTGCTCGTTACAATGTGCGAATGAGACCAAGTGCAGACCGCATGCTTCTGAATGTCTACGCGCTGCACACACACGCACATAAGCATGCGGTCTTTCGCGCTTTAAAGAGCAACAAGTGAGGACAACTGGACAGGGGGCGGTAAATAATGGAATAATCGTTTATCTCGATTAATGGTTTTTTATAATCGTTAGAAGCCATAATCGAAATCTGATTTTAGATTAATTGCACAGCCCTATGTCCATCCCTTCCCTTACAGTGTACCCATCTTCTGATGGCTACTTCCAGCAGGATAACGCACCATGTCATAAAGCGTATATGATCTCAGACTGGATTTTTGAGTTCTGAAGGCAAAAGGGGGTCCCAACCCGGTACTAGTAATGTGTACCTAATAACGTGGCTGGTGAGTGTTTGAAATGAGTAATTTAATATAAATTTTAAAAAAAATTATAATAAATATATAATAAATGCTATATTTCTACTTTTAAATTTGGAAATTTATATAAAAAATAAATATTAATTAGAAATATAATTGAGAAATATTTTAATCACATAAAAAATGAAGTATGTATGATACTCCTTGGATTATTAATTTAGTACATAATATTTTATAATAAAATTTGTCATTTTAAAGCTGTTCAAGCTGTAATTTTGGAGCTGTTTATTAATCAAAAACTCAATAGTGTGTGTGTGTATATATATATATATATATATATATATATATATATATATGAATATATATATATATATATGAATAGGATATATATATATATATATATATATATATATATATATATATATATATATATATATATATATATATATATATATATATTTTTTTTTTTTTTTTTTTTTTTTACATGGATCCTAACTGTGTTATTTACTATTAATACTAATGATAAATAGTATACTGCATATGATACAAAATGTACACTTTTTTATTATTCAAAAGAGAGTACAGATCCCAAATGACCACAAAAGAAAAGAATTATTTACAAATTTGCATCCAAGAGTCATTCCTGGTCACTTTGCCTTGAAGGTGCTTCCTTTTTCTTCTGAAACTCCTCCCAGTAGGTGGGGTCTTCATCTAGTAGGGGCGTGGCTTGTGACACCAGATCACTGAAACTCAATACTGTAAATGCAGCTGGCGGAGCTTCACAAGAACTTCCACCATCCTTCTATAACACAAAATATGACGTGAACAGTTGAAAAAGGTGCTCAATTGTGTAAAATCCTAAAATTTTACCTTAGACATGCTGATATCTGGTTTTCCCAGCGCCACAGCGACGTGATGGTCTTTGTCCAATAAACTCTCCTAATAAATAAATAAATAAAGTAAATCTTGTAAAATAATTCCACACAATATCAACACATTTTCTTAATATACATTCTTGATGTGAACAATCAGTACAATTTTAATAATGATAAAAGATTATTTAAAGGGCAACTATGGTGAAAAATCTACTTTGCAAGCTGTTCGGACAGGCATATGTGTATTTATAGTTTGTAGACCGTCATGTTGGGGTGAAATAAACACACCCAGTCCATTTTGTTTTAAATTTAACAACATAAAAACGGTGGACCAATTGGAGCAGTTTTCAGAGTGACTGCAACTTGACATAGGAGAGCGGCCCCCCGCCCACCGAATTGATTGACAGCTGCGTATCCGCTTGGTAAAGCCTGGTTTATACTTCTGCGTCAAGTGATCGGCGTAACCCACGGCGCATGCAACGCCTGTAGCTGTGCATTTATACTTCTGCGCGCTGTCTCTGTTGGCCTGCATTAACACTTCCGAAGGGCTAGTTGGCAGCAGAGGTCTGTATTCCCGCAGGACCCGACCAGATTTCTGCGGCGCGGGAATAAATTTGCGAATAAATCGCGGGAGCTGTCGGTAACGGGTTTAATTTGGGACGGGAGCGGGCTGTCTAGCAATATCCCGGATATTGCTATGCGAATGAGAGAGAGAGAGAGAGCGAGCTTTGCCTGTGTGTGTGCTTGGTGCTTGTGTGTGTATGTTAGTGCGCACACGAATGAGAGAGAGAGAGAGCTTTCCCAGATAGCAAAATACACTCGGGCCAGTTCCGGCTAGATTCTCGCCTGCCGGAGACTTACCACTCAGCCCGGCTCCGGCTGCCGGACTCCGGATGCTTGTGGACTCACTGCCCGATTCCGGCCCGAATCAATCGATCCGCGCCGGAATCGGCCCGAGAGTAATGTGCGCTGCGGCCCGGAGCTGGCCCGACTCAGTATTTATATACCTTTATATAAAACCTTTTGGTATTACATTGGTACTTGATACATGGTATTACAACCCTTTGAGTTGATATAACAGCAAACGCCTGTGTGTCTGCTTGGTACTTGTGTGTGTGTTAGTGCGCGCGCGCGCGTATGAGAGAGAGAGATTGGTCTTTGTGTGTGTGCTTGGTGCTGTGTGTGTGTGTGTGTTTATACAGACAGCTTGGCTGTCTGGACTGTATAGCTGGGGGACCAGAAAACGGGGCGGGTCAGGCAGCGGGACAACAAATTCTTAATATAAGCGGGAGCGGTCGGGTTCGGGCTAAAACCTGACGGGTGCGGGCGGGAGCGGGATTCAAAATTTGGTCGCGCGCAGATCTCTAGTTGGCAGTGAGATCTTAATGTTCATCTGTGTCGAGTTTCTTCGCTGCTGTTTTGCTTTTCCTGGACACTTCCAGGATGTACAAGTGGCTCAAACTTGCTCATTTTGAGGCAAGAACCGGTGGACGTGCAACAACTTTAACCATGAGGTAAACACAAAACAAAACTTTCCATCCGGAGCTCTTTCACGGGACTCAACACTTGTAAACAATCGCTCCATCAGGTTCGCACCATTCGCACGGCTCTCGATCCTGCCCAGACTCGTCAGTGCTACCAAGCCGACCAATCACAGAGCTTGCGCTACGCGTCGTTGCGACGTGTAGTTACATTTTTTAAAAGGTGCACGTCAGCGACGGCCTCGGCGAAGGGCTATGTGTCAGCGCCGTAGCATACGCCAGCGTTTGATGCAGAAGTATAAATCAGCCTTAAGTGTGATTTCACGCGAAGCAGCTTCTGGGTCCAAGCGCTCTATTCTATTATACTGTATGGGGAGACTCATGAAATGGTAACAAACGTTTACAAAGCGATTTAATACTTTCGAAAATCCCGATCGCAATATATATTTCCATGCCTAATATCCGATGGCCAGAAAGTGATTCATTTTTTTAGAAATTGTTAACATTTTGGTATTTGTTATGCAGCAAGCCCAGAGATTGTTGTGTACACTATGACTTTATATGAAATTAACTTTAATGTGTGATATGAATAAAAAGTTATCATAAACGAACAGTTTCTCAACTCAAATGATTGGCAGCTTGGACCCGGAAACAGTATTACATACGTCACCAACATGTCACCACTTAACAAGCGGATTAACATGTCCCGGTAGTCACGTGTATAATCATATCAACAAGACAGGACAAATAACTGCCCATCAACCCCCCCTGGCTTCCAGCTAAGCTCCTCTCTCATGCTCCATTACCAGCAAGAAGCTCTCTCTGCTGCCTCCCCCATCCTGCAAACAGTTATCTTTCTCTCCCTCTCCATCACCCCAATGGCTGCAAGCATCCTCCATACTGACTGGGCAGGGAATCCTGTACAGCCGACCTCGACTGGGAAGAGCCATGCCTGCCAACCTTTCTCCCTGCAGTCATGCAAGAGGTCCTGGTATTTGGCGCACTTCCTCTCAAACGCTTGTTCACAACCCTCTTCCCATGGGACTGTGAGTTCGATGAGAATGATCTTCTTTGCCTCTTCAGACCACAGTACTGCATCTGGCCTCAGGGTTGTTTGGACAACCAGTCTACTCTTAAGCCCCACTTGTGCAAGTTTGTCGGAGTTGAGAGTGTGTCATAATCTTAACATGAATGAGTTGCAGAAAGGTTCCAATCTCCACAGATCTCCCCATGTGATCTTCCTCTAGGGTAGGTCTCACTTGGTCCATGCTCCCTGGTATGCTAGCTCCACTGCCCTTGCCCTTTACCTTTCCTCCTCCAGGTTCCGTACCTCCTCCTGGATCATAGCCCTTCTATCCTTGCATCCCGCCTTCCTCCATTGCTGAGTATTGGAAGTTCCAATACCTTGGCTGCGTCCGAAACAACCTACTACTCAGTAGGTACTGCATTTGAATTTAAACGTACGTCTCGGTCGTTACAAAAGAATGTTCTATACTGTATGAATGTGAAAAGTATGAATGGAATTCGGACGTACTACATCCGCCATTTTGTCATAGTCACGTGACCTACCTGCGTCAGTTGCGTCGCTTCACTCCCAATCATGATTTCTCTCACGAGGCATCATGGGATAGTGCAGCATGCATGGGATGCACACTCCAGAATCTCGCCGGAAGTATTAAGTCATCCGGGTGCTTTTCGCATGCTGATTTTCGAATTCTATGAATTCGGACATACTACTCGGCTCGCATACTGATTTTAGCATACTATATTTTATGGAAGTATGCGGTTTCGGACGCAGCCCCTATCTTCCTGTGTATGGCGTTCCCATGATTTCACCCAGCTTCAACATACTTTCAGCTTTGCAATAGATGAGTCTGCTGCCCAGCTGCCCACATCAAGCGCGAGTGATTTCTATGTTAAGTCAATGCAAACGCGCGAATAGACATCCTGTGGCGCGATACGCGCGAATGGCGCGGCGCGAATGACGAGAATTGTGCGGTGCGCATGGCGCGAATGGCGTCGCGCAAATTTCGCGTTTTGCGCGTTTGACGCGCTTAATGCGCGTTTCATGCGAATCACTCGAGTTCGAAAATCTGAACTTCAGCGGACATTGCGAATAAAGCGGGGTTTGACGCGCGAATGAAGCGAGTAACCTCAAATGTTCACGCGGCTATTTACGCGTGAATAGCGCGATTTATCCGCGTGTTCCATGTCTGGTGTGAACACAGCATAAGGATACCTGCCTGCCCGACTTGTTCATCCTGGGAGTCTCTGTATGTCATTATGACCCTGCACAATGTATTACAAAATAGTTTAAAATTTAATATTAAAATACAAATCTTCTTTAAAATCTAATTCAATACGGCATGACCACCTTCATAAAAACCTTTAAAAATAAGTCAGAGTGATAATGTTGGCTTAATTTGTATACTAATATGTCTGTTATGGGCTCAGTGGGTGCTCCAAACACATGCCCTTTAGGTGAATTGAGTAAGCTAAATTGTCACTAGTGTTTGTGTGTTAATGAGTGTGTATGGGTGTTTCCCAGTGATTGGTTGCGGTTGGAAGAGCATCCGCTGTGTAAAACATATGCTGGAATATTTGGCGGTTCATTCCGCTGTGGTGACCCAGGATGAATAAAGGGACTAAGCTGACGGAAAGTGAATAATGTTTTATGTTGAATGATGAAGGAACATTTGACTCATAATTCGATGTTGCGGTTTTGAGAAATGTATTTGACACACAAAAGCAGACCTGAATTTTGTCTGTTCTAAGTATATAAAGTCACTTGTGTAAACTAAATTAGTTTCAGGCAGTAAAGTGTGGCGTCTCGTCTTTGACCCATATACATGCAGAATGAAGCGCTGGAGAAATGCAGCTCTATCGAGGAAGTGAGAATTCTGAGTCTCGTTCACACGCTCTGACAAACACTGAGAGATCAACCAGCACTGCAGGAACACACACACACACACACACACACACACACACACACACACACACACACACACACACACATAAATGCATGTGCACAAACAAACACACCTTATAAGTGCACAAACTCTCTCTCTCACTCAGACACATGCACGCATCTTGCAAGCTCACACACTACCGCATGTGCCCCAACAAGCTTATACGAAACCTTAACGATACCCATCCCTACCCCCAAAACTGATTGCAACCACACACACACATACCTCAAATGTCCAGTCCTCCTCTTCTTCACTGTCCAGGTACATCCGTGTCTGCCGGTACACCTGGCCCTCTCGCATCTGATTGGGTGAGATGTGAAACTCCGCCCTCTGCAGGTCAAAGCCCAATCCTGTGCCAATCGCTTTATTGAAGCTCTCCTTTAATGCCTTGATGGATAGACAAACAGACCAATCAGAGGCTTCTAAAGTAAACACCTTACAGTATAGCATAAACCACCATTTAGTGTAGCGTGTCAGGATAGACACTACAAAATAATGTTTATCCAGATATACGGAGCAATTATACAGTAATAATCTGTCTTTGAGAGTTGTGGTCAATTTTAAATCAGTAAGCAAAATTCATTTAGTATTAGTTTATAATTATATGAATATCACAAATTCTAATTTAAAGAAATGACAATTTATTAGCATCATCCCATCCATCCATCCTTTGTTACTTTCTTCTTTCCATTTGTTCTTCACATTCTTTTCATCCATCTATCATATTCATCCATCTATCATATCAATCCATCATTCTTTCCCTCTATTCATCCATCAATCATTCTTTTTGTTACATCCATACATCCATATTTCCACCCTTCATTCTGTTACATCAATCCATCATTCTTTTTGTTACATCAATCCATTCATAATTCTTTCTTTTGTTCTATTCCATCCATTCATCATTCTTTTTTTGTTCTATCCATCTATCCATTCTGTGTTCATTTTTTTCTCTGTAGAGTCAGTCCGTCCATCCATCCATCCATCATTCTTTTTTTATCCCATCCATCCATCCTTTATTCCTTTTTGCTCTGTAGATTCCATCCATTATTCTTTTTGTACCATCCATCAGTCCATCCATCCCTTGTTCCTTTCTCCTTTCTTTTTGTTCTGTAGATTTCACCATCCATACACACATCCTTCTTTGTTACATCCATCTGTCTATCCATAATTTTTTGTTCTTTCTTTAATCCATCCGTCCATCATTCTTTCTTTTGTTTCATTAATCCTTTGTTCCTTTTTCCTTTCTTTTAGTTTTTTAAGATTACATCCATCCAATCATCATTTTTTGTTCCATCCATTATTCTTTAATTTGTTCCATCTATCCATCCTTTGTTCCGTTTTCCTTACTTTTTGTTTTTTTAGGTTCCATTTATCCATCCAATCAGCATTCTTTTTGTTCCATCCATCATTCTTTTTGTACTATCCATCCATCCATCCATCCTTTGTTCCTTTCTAATTTCTTTTTTTTCTTTTTTTTGTAGATTTTACCATCCATCCACAAATCCTTCTTTGTTACATCCATCCATCCATCCATCATTTTTTGTTCTTTCTTCAGTCCATCCATCTATCATTCTTTCTTTTGTTCCATCCATCCTTTGTTACTTTCTTTTAGTTTTTTTTAGATAACATCCATCCAATCATCATTCTTTTTGTTCCATCCATCCATGTTCCTTTCTCCTTTTTTTGCTCTGTAGATTCCATCCATTCATCATTCTTTTTGTTACATCCATCTATCCATTATTCTTTTTATTCTATACATCCATCCATTATTCTTTCTTTTGTTCCATCCGTCTATCTATCCATCCTTTGTTTCTTTTCTCCTTTCTTTTTGTTCTGTAGATTCCATCTATCCATCCATCCATCCATCCATCCATCCATCCTTTGTTACATCCATCCATCCATTGTTCTTTTTGTTCCATTCATCCATCTTTCTTTTGTTAAGTCCATCCATCTATCCATCCACTGTTCCTTTCTTTTTGTTTTTTTAGATTCCATCCATTATTCTTTTTGTTCCATCCATCCATCCACCCATCATTCTTTCTTTTGTTCCATCTGTCCCTCCATCCATCCTTTGTTCCTTTCTCCTTTCTTTTTGTTCTGTAGATTCCATCCATCTGTCATTCTTTTTGCTACATCCATCCATCCATCCTTAAATGTGCATATCTAATTTGTATCACATACACGTAGCTTATCTAAATAAAATAAGATAAGAATATATTCTCAAATAAGAATATTTATTAAGATTAAACTGATTAAATAATCAAAGTAACAATTTCTTACATGACACACAGTATATCCAACAAGCTTCATATCAAGCCAAAAAAAGCCCTGGTAACTTCAAGGAAATCAGTGTAATACTGATTCCACACTAGAGGCTTATTTCATCACTTTACAACATCTGCTTTTGAATGATTTCTTATTAAAATACCTGTCAAAAACAACCTCATCCTATAATCAAAATGATATAAAGTATTTAGCAGCAGTAGATTATTCTGTGGACAGTAAAATGATTCATAAATAAGTCAAATAATGTTTTTTTTTTTTAAACCAAAAATCTAAAACATGTATAGCCCCTCGTAGGGTTGGGTTTTTTAAAGCCATGTAAGCGTATGAGTGCTTGTAATGGTTATTGACCACATTCTCACCTACAGCGCAATTTATTGATGCCAGTACAGTGTGTGTATGTATGTGTGTGTGTGTGTTTGAGTCCTCAAATGACCACAGACTGGCATAACTGAGTCATGCCAAAGTGATGAGATCACATCGCCATGGAAACAAGGATCAGAATTGGAACAGTTTCATCCAACACAATTTCTCTCCCGCTGCGATATGCTTATAGATGTGTGTGTGTGTGTGTGTGTGTTGTTGCCTAAAGGTGACGATGATGCTACAGTAAGCGGTGGTTGCTATAGTTACCCAGTGTCTATAAAACATGTGCAGTTGGTCCCAGTCTGATCCCGCCGTCCGGATGTTCGTCCACTCCAGATCTGTAAACTGACGATTCATGATGCGGAAAAACTCCTGCACGGAGCTGCTGCCTGACACACACACATAAACATACACATAAAACACCCAAATGCTAAGTGTTAGTGTTAAATTCTGCACTAAAGATGTAGTTTCTGTGCTCATTTTCAGCTCTTTTTCTAATCTAACGTCTGGTTAATTCAGAATTGTACATGGCTCACTTTTCCCAAAGAACTTCTCCCAATTTAAGTCATTAAGTAAACTAATAATAATAATAATAATATTAATAATTCCTTACATGTTATATAGCACTTTTCTGGACACTCAAAGTGCTTTACACATTTAGGGGAATCTCCTCATCCACCACCAGTGTGCAGCATCCATCTGGATGACGGTAAAGTTTAGATCGGATAAGTGGCTGGCCAGAAGTGCGATATGCACATTAATATAGCAGCATTTTTTATGACACTGTATAACAATAATTCATATTTTTACAGTACTGTGACAGCTTGGTTATGGGTTGGGGTAGGCGTTAAAAAATACAATTTATTGAGTAATTTAATAGATCAGTGGTTCTCAAACTGTGGTACGTGTACCACTAGTGGTACGCAGGCTTACTTGTAGTGGTACACGGAGGCATCCCTGAATAATGAAAGAAAAAATGAATTTAATTTTAATCATTTGATGCGTACGATAACACCAATGTGATCAGCATTGGCTGTTCTCTAAAGCCTACGATCAAAGCGCTGTGCTTAGAATGTTTACTTTAGTG
>NC_141035.1:47245000-47310000 GCF_052040795.2 Danio rerio
ACCTTGCTTGTATCTGGACTCTGAACCACGCCGCCCGCCACTGATCCATACCTGTTATATCACCCTGTGTCTGTCAGCCGCCAGCCCTTTGACCATTATTGCATACTGTTCATGTAAGTTCGCAGTTTAGTGCGTATTGTATGATTGTGATTGAACTGTGTCTATTAACGGGCCATGACACCCCCCTCTTTCGGTTAAAGTCTACTTCAGAATTTTTTCAAAAGATGCATGATTAATGGGCGTGGAGTGGGCGTGGCCAGCAGGGGAGAAGGGGAGCGAACAACTGTTGTTGTCAGTTAGCTCACAAAATGAGACACAAAGAGGAGATGCATGAGTTTATAGTTTTATAACATTTGTTATTCGTAATTTCATATACACATAACCACAATTTATATCATTATAAAGGTAAGTGCGTTCATGTAAACCCTATAAATGAGGATTCTCCCTCAATCCCCGTATCCAGCAGACTCAGTGCAGCAGGTCTCCTGACCTGTCTATTTTAACCATTAGCCCTGCTGGTAATCTGGAGGATTTAGGCAAACACTGCAGCACAGTGATGTGTCTGAATGTGAACGAACTCCTGATAAAAGACAGCGTCCGCCATTCTCTAATTCTCGTGCTGCTCTCCCGACAAAAATGCTAGCAGCACACACACAGCTTTGCTGTATGATCTGCCCTGACAAGGTCGCGGGGGAAAACATGCAACAAACCCCGTGGATCATGTAAACAAACGCATATGAGCCTTCATGAACGGCTAAATACTGTGCCGTGGTTTCCGTGTCTCACAGCTCGGGCTTGACTCTGGCAGGTCTGGAAGGTCTCATGAATAATTAAGCAGCCGGCTCTTCTCATAGGATAAGAAAACTCTGCTATAAATAATAATGAGAAACCGACGCGTACTTGCAGTACTGCGCTACATCGCCGATTTTGATTCCGCCCCAAAAATCATTTTAAACCCGGAAGCTGAAATTAGCTGACAAAAGCTCAAAATTATCCAGTTTTCCCCACAATTAAAGCTGACAGGTGCTAACATTGTCTTAACTGATGCTCAACACACACACATCTGTTAATATAAAAAAAAAAAAGTTATCCAGGGTGTCCTGAACCTTTAAATACTGCAAATGGATCCCTCCGTGTCAGGCTCCTCATTACAGGTAAACCGTATCCAATGCATTCAGACTTTGAGACGAAGCATGCATATAGATAACATCACCGTAGTCCAATCAATGTCGACATGAATGTTGCCTCAGTCAGCTTCTTTTTAGCATAAAAAAAGGCAGTTTTTAATTCAAAATAGAAGCCTAAAATCACTTTAAATTTTTTTTACCAGTTGCTGAATGTGAGTACTAAAAGAATGTGTATCATCAAATAAAATTTCAAGATATTTGTACTGGGACACCAATTCAATCTGTGCACCATGTGTAGTAGCAATAGGACCTAGTTTTTGCTTGGCAAAATAATATGGACTTTCCTCTATGTCTCCCATTCAGTTTTATTTACTTCCTGCCCTCCATTTGAATTTCGCGCATAACCAGAACAACTTGATTGCAAACAACCTATTTATTTTAAGGAAGTAAAGTAATGCAGGATTTAAAGAGACAGATCACCTCAAAAACAAACATTTTCCCACCATTTACTTACACTAAAATAGTTATGAACATTTTTACTATTAAAGTCAATAGCGTAAATCTGAGCATATCTTCCTTTGTGTTCAACAGAAGGAAGAAACTGAGGAAATGATGACATAATTTTTAATTTCTGGGTGAACTATCCCTTTAAAACATGAACCTGATAATGGACATGTGTAATTGTGGGCGGGGCTATGTTAATGAGCGTATAGCTGTGACGTTATGATTATATTTCAGTTGTTGTTATTTAATTCAGTACATGGTTATTACCATATAAATTCTGTATTTCTATTAAAATGAAAGAGGTGCACTTTAAAATTTTGCACAATATTTACCCATGTGACGCACTTTTATCCAAATATTGTGATGTTACTGATATTTGCACATTTTGTAAGAAGGAGTGTGAAGACATTTGTCACTTATTTTTTTTCTTGCGATGTATCATCACTGTTTTGGGATGATTTAAGTTCATACTGTTTTTCCAAGGTTAATATGAGTGGTAATTTGTACCTTAAGGATGTTATTTGTTATTTTGAAAACCAAAACAAGGCGTTAGAAGCCACTGTGAACTTTCTTATACTTGCTGGGAAATTCTACTTTCACAAACAGAGGTTCCTTAAAAAAAATCACCTTTTTATTGACTTCCTATGTGAAAAAGAACACTTAATTAAATCTCTTAGATTAAATGAAAATAAGAAATGTGCTTCTTTCTTGAGCAAATTTGATGAGATCTTTCATGCTACTTGAATTTTTATCTTTTTTTATTGTACTGTCTTTTTTTTATTTATTCTTTTTTATGTACTGTGATTTGGTTTTACTCTTTATCTTGTGTATGCAGTGTGATTATTATGTAAAAGAACTGTTATCTTTTACTGTATTATAAGTTGTGTTATACAGTTTCTTGAAGCTAATAAAAAAAATCATTTAATTCAGTACAATTGTGATATTTGGTTAAAGAGGGAGCTTTATGTTGTACTATAATATACTAGAGCAGCATTCATGTTAAAACATTATCATTTAAAAAACCTAAATTAAAAGGCACATCGTATTCTTCACATAAACATGATTTCTATAAGCTTATGCTGTACAGCAGGGCCACCAGATTTGATGAATTTACTAAGCACAGTATTAGAGCGACATCTGGTGGCCATTGATGAAACCGCATTGTGTGTATTGTAAAACACTGGCCGCTTAAAGGGACAGTTCACCCAAAAATGAAGATTCTGTCATGCTTTACTCACCCTTCATTTATTAATACCATGCTGTTAAGCGCAAATGAAGACATACTGAAGAATGTTTGAAACTGTCAGCCATTGACCTCCACAGTATTTGTTTATACTACTATAGTCAATGTCATGTAGAATGGGATCTGCGCTCGATTAATGAGTAGTAGGATTATAATAAAATTATTCTTTTAACTCTAGACATGATGAAGTGATTTATACAATCTTAGACACATTAGACTCACTCATGGACATTTACTTAAAGGAGAAGTTGCTCCAAAATCCTGGTTTGTAATCTACGAGTTTAAACATCACTCTAGGATATACGTCTTGTTTGAGTATGCTAAAAAGGAGTTTACATTTATTTACATTTATGGATAATAAACCTTCCAATATATATTAATGTAAAACCCAAAACAAGCTGTTTTGGTAAAGTCTTAAACAATAATTAGGATTATTTTGGATAATGAAAGAATTTTTAAAAAAGCACTTTAATCCAAAAAGATTGAACAAAAGGACATTACCAAAATAAGTGAAGTTACCCAGAAAGAGCAGGTACGGTAACACAGGGAAATTAAAAAAAATAAAAATAAAATATATATATATATATATATATATATATATATATATATATATATATATATATATATATATATATGGCTGATTCCAGCGTTATGGATGTGACATTTGCAGTAAAAATTCAAAACATAAATTCGCAGTGAAAGTATACGTTAACATTATATTGAATCATCTGTTTATATTTTCCAAAACAACTAACCACAGAGTTATGGGATCAAAAAAATTAAATCTGTGAACATTTTTATACTTTAAATGAGGAAAATAAACAAGCGTTATGGATGTGACAAAAAAAGTCTGCGAGTTTACAGCATACAACATATTTCGTAGAAATTCTGTGAATTAAACTGCACAACCCAAAATAAATATTCCTTAACAAAAGGATAAGAGTTGGCTCTTTATAGAACAAAACTGATTGATTTTATTTTATTTTGACATTTTTGCATTTTTGAGGGAAAAGTTTCGTTATGGATGTGACACTTTTTCGTTATGGATGTGACGGGTGCGAAATTGCCAATTGTGTGACTTTGGTAAATCAAATATAATAGTTTGAAAACATTGACAGAGACATTTTTAAGTATTTTAAAACACTGTAAAACACTTGCCTGCGCAAAAAAATGTAGAAACGGTTTCGCTATTTTGGTAAAAACATTTTTCTTTTCATGGCAAGGTTGACATTTTCATGGAATTGCTCATATATATATATATATATATATATATATATACACATATTATAATCATATAAATCAATCTTTAACTTGTTAAGAAATCTTTAGGGTGCCAGAATCAATGATGATAATTATTTTATTTCAAGTCTTTAATACTTATTTGAGTTAATATTTAGGTTATTCACTAAAATATGTCATTTAAATCGTTCATAGAGATGAATGCAGTAAATAGTCTGAATAAAAAAGGTAAAAAACAAACCTTTGCATGATGTGTGAAGATAGAGAGGGTATAAAAAGTGAATTGTTTGTTTTGTTGTGAGAAAATTTGTTCAATAATAAACGCAAAACACACATGGTTGTTGTCATGCGGTAAACTCAGCCAATCGTGTAACATTGGTGTCGTCATCGCAGCTCCAGCTGTCGCTCTTCAGATGTTGCACCGGCTGAATCAATCGTCTGATCTCGGAGCACTGTCGCGATACTTTAATGCCAAATGTGACAGTCACGTGGCGTCAGCGCAGCATCAATCCGGACAAAATTTCAAACCAGCATGCACCGCTTTAAGACTGATTTTAGACAGATCTGCACAGCGCATGAAGTTTTTATAAAGCATGTTTTTATTAATCATACATTTAATAATCATTCTCACTTTTCACTGAACGCAAACTGTCATAGTTTTTTAAAGATACAATCCCCTCTCTGCACATCAGCTGCACCTTCTGCAAACCTCCTGATACCTGCAGCACGAGGACTTTTATGATCATTTAGGAGCCTCAAAAGTGCTGAATCTGTTTAGCAAAATATTTGACTGCATGTCACTGCACCCCAAACAACTTAAAATAATACAAAACAAGTGTACCATATTATAAATCATATCAATAAGCATGAAAGAAAGAGGAAACAGTACTGAGAGCGCATAATTGAGTGCATAATTGAGAGTGAGAAAAAGTTTTGTCCACAAACAGAGGAAATCGGTGCACAACAAAGAGATTCGCTCGCTTGTATTACATAAAGGCGCTCTTATAATACTGCGCTCACGACATTTGTCAGTAAAATAACCCCATAGCGGAGCTAATAGGATTTTTTGAGACTCAGGTGAACAGTTCACGCGGCACCGCATTTGATTTGAGTCAAATATGAAACACTTTGAAGAGATTTTGTCTGAAACAGGTACGTCTGCACCGACGTCTTTTGCGATCCGTCCATGCGTGATCATAGGGAGAACCACATGACCAATAATATTTGGCTAGAAATTGCAGCAGCAGTGGGAAAGGAGGAAAGTTTTTTTAAAAGTTTGAAAAAACCTGAGAGATGAGTTTGTTAAAGAAAAAAAAAAAAAAAGAGGCCCCCGGAAACATCTTCAATAATAATGACTCTCTTTTTATTCGTCTGATTTTACTGTCTGTTTCTTTTGACCGCCCCCTGTCATTTAAAAAAAAAATCTCTATAGCGAACGTGTTAAGTATAAAAGCCTCGTCTGTTTCGTGAGGTGTGTGATGCGGCGCCAGGTGAAAATATATCATATAAATCAGGATTAAGATGTTTGTTTGTTTTTTTCTGTAGTTCAATGGTGCATCTAACCTGTCTTGGTACTGTTCAAGATAAATACATTTATTTGACCACTAATTTTGTGATTTTACATTTTCTCTCGCGTGTTTTTGATATTGCGATATAGGTCTTTAATTTAATACCTAATGGTCTTAAAAAGTCTTAAATTTGACATCATGATATCTGCAGAAACCCTGTATCAGAAACTTTTCAACGATCATTTTTCCCGCAATTGACTGCAAGAACGAACGCAGAAGTGTTGTCTGATTGACAAGCAGCAGCTACATGTGTTCAAAAGAATGTAAAACGCCAAATAGTATAAATCTATGCCGTATTTTCTAAAGTAGTACAATCTTTATATAGCTTTTCGCTTGTACGGTGACTCTGAACTGTCCAAACACCTCTAGAAAATACTTTTTCGGACATATTTGTACATGTGTACATCACTGTAACACTTTTTATTCAAGAACATTTGAGCTGGTTTTAGTCCTTAGCTCTGTCATTTACATTTTATTTAAAATATATTTAACTTACTTGTTGATTAAATCCTATTTTGTTATTTAACCTATTATTTTTATGCAACAGTCAAGTTGCATGTTAATTTGCCATGAAGAAAAGGAAATAATACAATTGTGCATGCTGATTTATGTTAAATCGTGAATATAAGTCTATATAATCACCTTCCAGTTTTGAAATGATAGCTTTTTTGCCTTGAGTATAGACTATTCAGTTTATAAGAGCAGTTCAATCTTTTATGAAGTTTGCTGTATAAAGATATAACATTTTGAAATATTTATAATTATCGGCCTATATATTGCTATCGGCCTCCAAGTCCAAAGAGTTATCGGTATCAACCAAAAAATCCATATCGGTGCATCCCTAATTGAAATACTGTCCTGTATGTGATCTGACAGATGATCCTGGAGGCTGAGGCCCTGTTTACACTAGTGCGTTTTAGTTTTAAAACAGCATTTTGGCTGCGCGCAAGTATAAGTTTGGTTAATATCTTAATTACTGTAACCGCGGACACCGATTCTGCACAGTTGACTGATTGTTTGCCTTTTTTTTTCTATTGTATAAACCTATTGTACATTATACTTTTATAATGGCCATTATTGATTATTAAAACTGATATTCAGTAAAAGAGAGGCTGTTTCGTATTTTCAATGAAAACGAAAGGAGGCAGTAATGTTATAGGCTCCGTTTTGTTATAAATATGCATGAAGATGACGCTCATATTAAGCAGCTACACGACGCCTCAACATTTTTGATGTCTGTTAAGTTGTTAATATCAAAGTGAAAATAGCAGTTCCTGATATCATGTTTTCAGTTTATTGTTAAGACTATGGGCCCTATCATACACCTGGCGCAATGTGGCGCAAGGCGCGGCACAATAGTCTTTTGGTAGTTTCAGCTTGGCGCAAGAGTCGTTTTGAGGCGTTGCGCTACGCTGTTTAAATAGCAAATGCATTAGCGCTCATTTGTGCGCCCATAGGCGTTCTGGTCTAAAAAGGAAGGCGTTCTGAGGCGGACCGCTGGCGCGTTGCTATTTTGAGAAACTATAATAGATTTTTCATTAGACCAAAACAAACCCGGTCTAAACTCCGGCGCAGAGTTGCGCCTCGCTTACACACTGCTTAATACACACAAGAGAGCAATAGGCAAATATCTTTACACATGAAAGAATGTAAATATTAAGGGAATATATATAGGATATAATAAGAATAGATATAGGATATAAATATAAAGGATTAAAATATTACAAGACATTATTTTCTAGCCTACATAAATATGAAAAATCACTGCTTTTATGTCTTCTTCATCTCGGGAGGCTTTTTCAGTTCATTCATAACAATTTGCTTTTGTATAATGTTATTATTATTAGCAGTATTATTTATTATATCCATATTTATATTTGTTTTATTAAAAACAAGCTTAGATTTGCCCACCTGTCAGGTTTTAGACCATATGGGGCACAGCATGTGTTTTAGGATATAACTCAGGTTTTTGAGCACATTTTGTTATTATTGTTCATTTATTCGTTTGCTGGAAATTAGAACTGAATTTAGAAATAGTTTTGAAATGAATATTTGCGCTTAACAACCGCAATTAATTATTTATAGACTAATTGATGTCTGTGTGTAAAGGTTTCCCTATCCAAGAGCGAAAGTGAAAGTGATCCATTATCTCTCATTCTCACACAGTAGATGCTGTTTAAAAGTTTTCTGTTAAAAAACTGTCAACTGTGAACTGTTTGCTTGTGAAATGCTCATTTTTTCCACTTAGACTTACTTTGCGTCCTGTAAATAGTGAATGCGCTCTTAGCGTGACGCAACTGGCTCTTAAAGGGAATGTGAGATGAGACTCTAATTGTTTTTTTCTCAAAACACACCTGTAACTCATTAAGAAAATAAACTCAATCCTTTTAGACCATGCGCCATGGCGCAAAGCAGATTTCCCGTCCTTAAATTAGCAAAAATGCGTTCTGACACGCCCTGAAAGCGTTTGCGCCCTGTGTTTTGCGCTCTGCGCATGGACCGTCAAAATAGAGCCCTATGAAACAGCATAGCCAGGGTGATGTGAATGACTTTATAAATGACACTTGGGAGTTTGTTTTCCATATTAAACTTGCAAAGTCTGAACTAACACGGAGAGGATGCGAGACTGAACTGTGTGTAGGCTACTTAATATTGAGGAAAAAGCCCCAATCAGAGAGACGAATGTCTGCAGCCCCGCCTTTGTTTTCAGATGTCTCTGTTTTCCCTCATCCACACTGAGACGGAGCTGCATTTTAGAATGAAAACGGCCTCTCCAGAATTTCCAAAACGCTCCGATTTCGGCGCTCAAAAACTGCGGTGTAGTGTAGACGGATTGCATAACTGTAGCAAAACTTCTGCGTTTTCAAACTAAAACGCATTAATGTAAACGGGGCCTGAGAGGTAGTGAAAGTCACCTGGTCTGCTGGTCTTCATCACGTCTATGCCCACCTGACGACCTGCTTCTGCTGCCAGAACGGCGTAATCTCCCTGATGGGACACGTTGAAGCTCCAGCTGGGTGCGGATGAGGTTTGTGGCAGGTACGGTTTGCCCCGTTCTGTTCGTTGCAGTCGAAACCCGTCCCATGCAAAACCCATCTTCTCACAAACCAGCTTTCTGATGAGCAGACGTCCAGCCTGATTTAAAGAAACACACAATACAACTTAAAGGACCAGTGAAATTAAAATAAATAAATTTTTTAGATGTTTTCATCAGTATTGTTAGTTTGTAGGATATCTTTTAGCTAGTGCGCATCAAAACAGTGACAATATTTGCGTTTAGATGATATAAACACGTAAATTTTGTAGTTTGTCTCTTCCGCCTAAATGGATAAAAGGTTTTATTCACGTCACCTCGTACTTTTGTTTCTCATTAAATCTTCTGACCAATCAAATGCTCTCTAGTGTCTGACATGCCCCACCTTCTTCTTCTCATTGCCTTTTCATTTGATGCGCTTGAGCTGAACCACTCTTACTGGCAGAGCGGTGATAAAACAACACACTATTGGCTGTTTTTTTTAGGGGAGGAGCTACGCTATGTCCCACCCTCTCTTCTTCTTTCGGTTGAGATTACGTCAAACATTGAATAAAATAATGCACATTACAAACCAATTCACCTGACGTTTAAATGAACACTCCATTTTTTTAAAAATAGTCTCACTTTCACTCCCCTAGAGTTCTGAATCCATTCAGCTGATCTCCAGTTCTAGTGGGAGCACATTTAGCTTAGCTTCAAATCATTAAATCGGATAGGATCGTTAGCATTTTGTTAAAAAAAGAGCCTATTTACAGTTTGACTCTTCTGTAGTTACATTGCGTATTAAGGCCTTGATCACACAAAATTGACTTTTTGTGTTGAGAGGCGTCTTTTTTTAATGGTTTTGAACGGCTGCTGCATTTTGTGTTTTTGCCGTCGTGTTCTGTACGCCTGCAGTAAAAAAGTCAACTCTGAGGAAAAATTTTTAAAAAAATCTGTTATCTATCTATCTGTCAACTGTTTTAATCTATCTATCTATCTATCTATCTATCTATCTATCTATCTATCTATCTATCTATCTATCTATCTATCTATCTATCTATCTATCTATCTATCTATCTGTCTGTCTGTCTGTCTGTCTGTCTATTTATCTGTCTGTCTGTCTGTCTGTCTGTCTGTCTGTCTGTCAACTGTTTTAATCTATCTATCTATCTATCTATCTATCTATCTATCTATCTATCTATCTATCTATCTATCTATCTATCTATCTATCTATCTGTCTGTCTGTCTGTCTGTCTGTCTGTCTGTCTGTCTGTCTATGTATCTGTCTGTCTGTCTGTCTGTCAACTGTTTTAATCTATCTATCTATCTATCTATCTATCTATCTATCTATCTATCTATCTATCTATCTTTAAACTGTTTTTATCTATCTATCTATCTATCTATCTATCTATCTATCTATCTATCTATCTATCTATCTATCTATCTATCTATCTATCTTTAAACTGTTTTTATCTATCTATCTATCTATCTATCTATCTATCTATCTATCTATCTATCTATATATATATATATATATATATATATATATATATATATATATATATATATATATATATCATATATTTCTATCATTCTGTCTTTCTGTTTGTCTATCTATCTATCAAGTTGGTTTAAATTTTTGTTCAGTGACAAATTGTGACATGCTCCCTATATAGTTTACAATGTTACTTTAAATATTTGGTCTGAAATTACATGTAGATAAGGATGACTTCAAAAGAACATCAGCACTATCTAATTTACTGTGAACAATGTTATACTTTGATAGTCATTGGCTGCTAATGTTATTTCCCCATTCAGAATCTGCAAAGAATACTTTTATGAAATCAAGGAGAAAGTCTAAATGTGTGAAAATAAAACCAACTTTACATACTTTTTTGTGCTTTTTATTAATGAATGCTACAGGATACTTTGCTATAGAATAGTTCAAAACACTAAGTTTTAATCGTCATAATGCCATATGTGGTATTAACTGGAGCATCAGTGTCTGCTGTACTCACCATGGCGGATTTGGCATCTTTAGCGAACACGAATTGTCCGATTCGCAGTTTTTCCTCCTGCTGGACACACCGAGCCGCGAGGGTCCACTCGGAACGGCTCGGGACCCACGAACCGCAGCGGAACGCCCACCGGACCCCGTCCATCCCCCAAAAAACACACAACTCCCAATGACAACTATTTCTAAACTCTTAAAACACTGCGACTAATAGCTGTTAATACATTATAATATGCCATTATGATATTAAGTAGTCGTTATTATTAATTATTAACATTATGTCTCATGCAGTATTTATAATGTGTTTTGCTTCTCTGGTTACGCCAGCAGCTGCACATGTGTTTTTCTTTTAACCACACACACATACAGAGGAGCCCGGAAGAATATGTTGTGGACGGGGCTGAGTGTTAAGCGTCGCACCTGATTGGCTGACGGAGGGGGCGGGGACGCTCGTTGACCAATCGCGCTGGGGATTCGTGCGTTGTCGGAAGTGTTCGGCAGAGTTCGGCGGCGCCGTGGAGGCGGGGCGGGACGCGTGTGGATGAGTGGATGATGCTTTTCTCCACCGGTGAGTGTTTCGAGTAAATAAATCGAATATCCGTGTCTCTATTTGCTGTTATTCATTTTGGTATTTATTTCACGCCATGTTAAGAAGGGTGTATGTGTAACACGGTGCCTGCGGAAGCCGTTTCTGTCGACATGTTTATAAACGAACTGCCAAAAATAATAGCCGTGCTGTTGTGTTTATGTCTGGTGTGATGCTATCATGATTTATTGTAACGATATAATCCTAATATTTGTGCTAAATGTTGATGTACTTGACAAAATATACCTGCTATTATAGCTTTGACCAAAATCGCTGTTACTAGTACAATTACTTCCTTTATAAAAACTAATATTGTGTATTATAACGTAACTGCATATTTATAATCTTCATTTATCACAATATTTACATGATTACATTCCTTCTTGCTTCAAAAATACCAATAAAATACAATGAAACGTGCAAAAAATATATTTCCAAGGTGATTTTGTTAAATAAGTAATGTTGCTTGTTAAATTATAATACATTGTCTTAAAACATTATTAGAATCTTTCCAAATTCATCTGGGGTTTAAAAAAAAAAAATATTATTATGGCAGTGAGACCACGGTTTCAATATTGACCATTTTGAGGAATGTAAACAATACAACGGTCCTAATGTATTTCCTGTTACATTTTTTATACCCATAGCTTCAGAGAGTTCAAAAGGTCTACATATAGATTAATAATGTTATGATAGCTGCATTAACGTGAATATATGATTGAATTGCCTCTTGTTACAGTTATAAAATATTGTGATAACAAGAAGGAAATGTTCAAGGGCCAATGACACTACCACACTGAAATGGTCTACAGCGGAGATGCCAAAATAAGATAGAGGTAAAGTTGGTTTTATATTCGCACAATCTGACTTTCCCCTTAATAATGTAATTTCATAAAAGTATTATTTGCAAACTCTAAATAGCGAAATCAAATTAGCAGCCAATGACTATCAAAGTACAACATAGTTCACTGTCTAATAAACAGTGTTATTGTTGTCTTCAAGTCACACTTGCATGCTAATTCCAATCGAATATTCAAAGTAATATGGTAAACAATACAGAGACTTCTAAATGAATGAATTTGTGAATATGAAACCAACTTTACCTCTATCAAAACTAGGGCCCGCGGGCTAAAGTTGGCTATTGGTAACCTTTAGTTTGGCCTTCCATCCAATCTAAAAAGATTTTTTTTTTATTGTGGTGGTAGTTTGTATTATTGTTGAGCTACAAAAAGCAAACTGAAAATAATGTTTAAATTAAACGTAAATGAATCAGATTTTAAAAAATACACTGTCACTGACAAATAGAAGACAACGCAGAAGACGGCAGAGTCAGGTGCAGCTTTATTAGTGTATTCAGCATTGATATCTATTGTGTTAAAAAAGGAGTTGTTTTTTATTTTAATGAGTTGAATAAAAAATTCCATTGCAATATTTAATATGATTAAATCTATTAATTCATTAATAATATAAAATATATTTTAAAATTACCCATGGCAACTTCAATGTAATTTGCTGCTTATTCAACCTATTTTTGCTCATACAACACAATTCTTGAGATTTTTTTTTTGGACGACTTAATTGTTTTATGTTTTATTCACTTAAATGTGTTAAATTAATCGATTTGTGTTGGGCCAACCTGAATGAGATGTGTGGAACCCTACATTTTTTACAGTGCAGTTTGGCCCACAGCCCTAAATCAAGTTGGGTTTTTGGCCCTTTCTAAGAAAAAGTTTGGGCACCCCTGGTCTATAGCAAGTGTGTATTTCGAAAGTTGCTACATAAAAATGTTTTGTATTTTTTTTTCACTTGTAAATAAAACAAACACAGCAAGAATAAGCAATGCTTTCTACTTTAATGTTTAATACATACATATATATATATATATATATATATATATATATATATATATATATATATATATATATATATATATATAATTTTGTGTAATTTGCTAACAATTATGGGTGTTATTTCTTTAAAAAATAAATCACACATAATTTAAGCCTATAGTTTTTATCAAAAACCTAAAATGGGTTTACACAGCAGGGCTCGAAATTAACTTTCTTATTTGGTAGCACCGGTGCTCCCAACCTGAAATATTTAGAAGCACCAGAAAAAATTTAGGAGCACCAGAAAAATTTAAGCTCACCCACCAAAAATGAATGATATATTTGACAAGTTGTATATTAAGGGATTTATTGTATTTGAAAACAACATCAATTGGGACTAACAAAACCCAGAAACAACTATCTAACTAATGCTGTGATGACTTAATATTTGTGCAATAATTCCAACATGAATGTTGAATAATTATAAAATAATAATAATGACGATGATGATGATGATGACAATAATACTAATAATGAATTATATTTCTCATCATCATGCTGCCTTGAATGTGCTTTAATGTAAGTTATCTGCTATATAAAGTCCTACTGTTACTTTATGAAAAATAAATTGATGGTTTGTATCAAACACAAATGAAGCATTGTAGTAAGAAATATTTATTTTGTACTATTGTTTTTATATGCATGTCAATTTAATAAATAATATTTCTGCTACAAAACAAACAAAATATTATAATAAATCATTCAATTCAATGCTGAAAGCTGCAAAGCAGTCATCAGTAATTAAATAGGAAAATAATGTACACCTCAAGAAAGAACGGACAAAAGAAAGGAAGAAAAGTCTCACTTTTAAAAGGTTTGGTTTCGGTTCGAGTCGTTTTAATGCTCAGCCTCGTTACACGCTGAATTACATTTGTCTGTGTTTGTGGAAAAGCATGCGAGTCGGCCGGCCCAATATGAGGGGGGCAGAGCAGGATTCTCCCGATGACCACCGGTGAAATACTGTTCTTTATTATAACCTGCATCAGTTAAAACTCAGTAAAGGCGAGCTTCTTTGGCGATGGTGTTTTAGCGGACATTTGCGCTGTTGCAGCCTGATCTCACGAGGAAACGTATAAAAAAGTTACGAATTGCCGTGAGATTGTGTTGCCTGAACCCGCAGTGCATGCAACGCATCGAGATTCAGTGTACTTTTCACTCTTCAGCCGTTTGCATTCCCCGCGGTCACAAAAGCTCCCACCCTGTCATCTGACAGCGGAAAGTCTTGAGTGATTGACAGCTCATATGAACCAATATAGCGGCAGGTAAGACCGATTTTACCACGTTTTTAGAAAAAAAAAAAACCAAAACAGGTCGCACTACAACCATTATATGCAGTCGCACGAATGCTCCCAATATATATTATGAGTCGCATAGCTTAAATTTCGGGCGCATATGAAATGGTCGCAATTTCGAGCTCTGCACAGGATATTCAATGCAGTTAAAAAAATATGTGTATTCAATGAAATTGTAGCAATAAATGTTAATTATTTTAGCTTTTCTATTCACCAGAGAATCATGACAGTATTTTTTATTTTTCACAAATATTAGGCGAGGCAAGTTTATTTATATAGCACATTTCACACACAGTGATAATTCAAAGTACTTTACATAAACAGGAATGAAAGAGACAAGTATAAAATTTAATAAAAAAATTTAATTTACTAAAAAAAGCATCACAATATTAAGGCCCAATATCAATTCTACCCCTTAGCTTGAAGGCGTAGGGCTAAGGGGAAGAGCTAGATACCCCTTGAAACAGAGATTTGTTAGTACCACACTCGAAACCGACAGGTTTGAAAATTGTCCAGAATACACCATCTATACACAAAACGGCAAAATTTTGCTATCTATAATCCTTAATAACTCCTGTACAGCAGTCCCACAACATTCTGTCACTCGATGACTCTTGAATCCCCTGTCAGAAAAGTCTAGTAACTGGAAACTAGCTTTATACAGTGTCTGCTCTAATGTTTATGTTGTTTTCGTGTGTTTACATAGATGAAAAGGGTCACAGTGTAAATACACAGTACAGTTATGATCTTATTGCCACATTATATCGTTATGATAACATGATATTGTTGCCTTCCGTGATGTCCTGAAGATAAATACAAAAAAATAACGAAACTGGAATAACTACAGCAGTTATGATCTTCTGATCTCATATGAAGCAAGAGATCGCGATGACATATGAAGACACGTGCAGGTGCTGTAGGGAATTTTTTTTCACTTTTCAAATGTTTCCAAATTGATGTTTAACAGAGGTATCACAGTGGTGCAGTGGGTAGCACAATCGCCTCACAGCAAGAAGGTCACTGGTTTGAGCGACCAGTTTGCATGTTCTCCTCGTGTTCGCGTGGGTTTCCTCCGGGTGCTCCGGTTTCCCCCACAGTCCAAAGACATGTGCTATAGGGGAATTTGATGGACTCAATTGGCCGTATTGTATGAGTATGAGTGAATGGGTGTTTCCCAGTATTGGGTTGCAAATAGAAGGGCATCTGCTGTGTAAAACATATGCTGGAATAGTTGGTGGTTCATTCTGCTGTGGCGGCCCCTTAATAAAGGGACTAAGCTGAAAAAAAAATGAATGAATATGTAAGAATGGGTTTTAACCACAGCGGTTCGAACTATAGTTCTGCCGAGTGACTAAAAAGCATCAGCATGATGGCAAAAAACTGTACATTTCTAGTCAAACCATTCTTCTGCAATCTCATACCAAAAATGGAAATAAGGGCCGTATTAATAGCTATAAATGTGGGAGAGCATTGATATTATGTGATTGTATTGTATTGCAATATGGAACAATTAAATGTTGATGCTTAATCAAAAGTAATTCACAAATATTGGGGGGGGTGGGGGGGGAGACAAAGAGAGCAGGCCCAGAAGTTAGCCTGATTGCAGTAGAGTCAGAGAAGATAGACTCCAGAGGAGGAGAGGAGCAGAGCAGGAAAAGACAGGCCAGGAAAAGAGAAAGAGCAGAGTTTTAAACCTATTTTGTATCTTACTTGACCATGTGACTACAGCCTAAATGCTGAGACATTCAAACTGACCAATCAACATGTGACCACATCATCCACATATCAGGCCCATCGTATCGTCCACATATCAGGCCCTGATCTTATCAGTATCCTTTAGAGTTAGGGTGCTTTCACACCTACACTTTTGTTTCGGAACGTGTCTCGATTGCCCAGTTAGCGCGGTTCGTTTAGCATATGTGAACAGGGCAATCGCGCTCTGTTCCGCGCCAAAGTAATCGCTCCGAGATCGCTTGAATGAGGTGGTCTCGGCTCGATTGAAACGAACCCTGGAGCGGTTCGATTGCAGTGAGAAAGCGATCCGATCCGAGCGCGGTTATATCACAGTGTTTTATGGATATGTAATAGGCATACGGCTATATGAAGAGAGAATTATGAGCATAGCGGGAAGTCTCGCGAGTCTCCGGATGCCCGCAAATGACTGATGATCTCCCGGTACTCTCGCGTCTCCCTCCCGGTCCTCAAATAGGCTACGTCGCGCACCCTTCTCACCCCTCCCCACTGCATCTCTCCCCAGACACGTCGCGCGCGCGCACCCTGTCAATCACCATCAAACCACCACCTCTCCTGACAGCTGAGCGGGACGCTGCAAAATAAACCCTGACACTCTGACCAATGTGAGGAGAGTTTACTCACACGTGACTTGTTTTAGCTCTTTTGGTCCGATTAGAAACTTTGCAATGTGAAAGCGAACCGCTCCAAGAGCAACAATGTAACAATTGTAATCTGTTTCCGAACAACTGAATCGATTCACAGGTGTGAAAGCACCCTCAGTATGGACCTTCTTGAGTCAAAAAGACATGTTTTTTTCCATATAAACAAATGCATATGATAACTTAGCCTCTTACAAATGAATGATGTTTAACAGGCCAAGGAATTTTTCACAGTATTTCTGATATTTTTTCTTCTGGAGAAAGTCTTACTTGTTTTATTTTAGCTAGAATTCAAGCTGTTTTAATAAAAAAAAAAACAATGTCACTTTAAGCTGTATAGAAGTGTCTTGAAGAATATCTAGTCAAATATTATTTACTGTCATCATGGCAAAGGTAAAATAAATCAGTTATTAGAAATGCGTTATTAAAACTATTATGTTTAGAAATGTGTTGGAAAAAAAAACACATTAAAAATGTGTTCTGTTCTCTTCGTTAAGGCTAATAATTCAGGTGGGCTAATAATTTCAATAATGTATTCTGTGTGTGTGTGTGTGTGTGTTTGTTGCAGGAGATCAGCATTTCAGCTCTAAACGTGTGTCAGCATGAGCTTGAGGATTAGTCTGGAGTGACAGAAGCCGTTCAGCGTTTGTCAGCGGTTGACCGTCTCCAGCATGGACTTCCTGCAGATGAAGCACCTGAAGAGGAAAAGGAAGAGCAACTACAGCGTGAAGGAAACTCAAACTCTGATCCGCGAGATCCACAAGCGGCGCGAGATTCTGTTCTCTCGCCAGCAAAACATGGCCATCAACGAGCTGAAGCGGCGCGCGTGGGAGGAGGTGGCGGACAGTGTGAACGCGCTGGGCGAAGGAGAGCTGCGCACGGCAGCCGAGGTCAAGAGGCGATACCTGGACTGGCGAGCGCTCATGAAGAGGAAGCAGCTGCAGGCTGAACTGGCATCAGGATTAAAGCAGGAGTTTGAGCCGTCGTCTCCTGATAATGACGCTTCTCTGGGCGGCGGTGACCAGTCGCTTGACCTCAGTGGCTTTCCGAAAGACTCCTCGTGCGACTGGCAGGACCTGACAGATCTAGGAGAGCCCAGCACACACACTCCTGGAGTCAAGATGGAGGACGACGAGGCCAGCAGCTACAGGGTACGTTCTGGGTGCAGATGATGCATTTAAAGTTGGAATGAAATCTAAATTTACTCTGTATTTTGATATATATACAGTAGTGTGTGTTTTAAATGCTGTATCCTTATTTTCTAAAGATTTATTTGAATCTTTAATTAAGTATCATAACATTCTCTGTCCATAGAAATTACTTTTCTTCACTTCTGGTCACATGGAATGCCTTTAGGGCGGAGCTGTCAGCCTTTTACAGGGTCCCCGCGGGTCCTTAAAAAGTCTTAAAATGTCTTAAATAAAATTTTCGATTTTTAAGGTCTGAAAATGTCTTAAATTCTGTAATTTTCCATAAGGAGGTCTTAAATTTCATGTGGGATCTTAAATATCATGTCCGACTCGTCTTATGGCGGCAAATCAATGCCAATATAAATCGAGCGCAGCGGTGATGTTTGCGCGCGAGGAGAAGTGAACCGTGAGCAGATTACAGGTCTACACGCGAGAAAATTACAGCTCGCGAGCGCATAGGAGATCTTCACGCGCGCGCTTAACTGATCCAGCGCGAGAAAACAAGTCCCACGCGCGCACATCATCATCTGTGCGCACGATGTACGCTCTCGCGAGCGAGGTCATGCCTACAGCGCGCGCGCGATCAGTTCTCTCCGCTCGCTCGCTGGTTCTTCTCTCTGCTCGCGCGAAACATTTTGGATTTTTGTGAGTCCTAGGGCGGGACTTGGTTTTCTTGTTATCTCTAACGCTATTGGCTACTCTACCTTTCCAGAAGTTAGCCGGGATTGGACGCAGGTAAGCTAGTTTCCCCGTTAAATAAAAATATATAGGAAATCTTATCATAATGTCACAGTGTGAAACATAGACTTACTTTCTCAGTAATAATAGGTGACGACTTACTTTCAATAATGAGATATTTCTTGTAATAATTAATCTCATAATAATGCCTATTCTTACCATCATGACCAAGTCATATAATGACATATCAAAATAATGAGATATATTCTTGTAACAAACTTTATTACTTGGGAGAGAAAGAGAGAGTTATACCATGTGGCAAAAGATCTCTCCATTAAACAGAAATTGGGGAAAATATACATGGGCTAATAATTCAGGACGAATAATTCAGACTTTAAATGTGTTTTGAACCATTTGATGAAGTTTAGCACCTACATTTAAACTGAACTCAAGCCAAACGTGTTCAAATTTATAAAAATCTTTTTTTTTTCTAAGATTCATTGTCCTTGACTCATTTTCTGTGAAGAACAAGTCAGAATAAATTGGATGGACAATAGTATACAAAATAGGCTATACATGCATGCAGTGCATAAAGTACAAAGGTTTATAGTAAATATATTGCCATTAGTCTGTTATTCCACTATACAGTTAAAGTCAGAATTATTAGCCCGCCTGAATTAATAGCCCCCTGTTTATTTTTATCCTAATTTTTATTTAACGGAGAGAAGATTTTTTTCAACACATTTCTAAACATTATAGTTTTAATAACTCATCTCTAATAACTGATTTATTTTATCTTTGCCATGATGACAGTAAATAATATTTGACTAGATATTCTTCAAGACACTTCTATACAGCTTAAAGTGACATTTAAAAGCTTCACTTGGTTAACTAGGCAGGTTAGGGTAATTGGGCAAGTTATTGTATAACGATGGTTTGTTCTGTAGACTTTCGAAAAAAATAAATAGCTTAAAGAGGGTAATAATATGGACCTTAAAATGGGTTTTAAAAAATTAAAACAGCTTTTATTCTTGCCGAAATAAAACAAGAAAAAAGTGGGCTACTAATTTTGACTTCAACTGCATATGTGACCTTTAAGATGTGGGCCTGTCATATAGAAAGTAGTATTTGTATGCCTCTGAAATGGAATGATGTAATGGATAGTGAGTAAAGCCAAACGAAGACTGTAGAAATTAAATTGTTGCTCAATAGGTGGCGATAAAAACCCATCTGAATGTCTGTCACTGTATTTTTTATGTTTAATTGGGCTAATCATTTTTGATTGAAGTCTTTATATGCAGGTTATTCAATCATTAACTAAAAGTGAGATTGAAAAATATATATAATATATAGATATATATATATTTTACACTGATCTATATTACAAACAATGTTAACAATTATAATAATATACAAAGCTGCACTGCACATATAGTATGCATTGTATGGAAAGATCTAAAACGCAAATAAACTCTTCTGAAGACAATATTTCCTAGAAAGATCATCCCCAAGTGTAATAATGAGCACTGCTGTTGTGGTTAATAATGAAGTAAAATACAACAAACCAGACAAGTGCTGCACGGACAAATCAAATGGGTTCAGAAAGTGTTACAAGAATGCAAGTCATCATTTTGGATATTATTTGACTGTTTCTCGAGATTGAATCCTCATAAAGTTCATAAAGTTCTCAGAAAGTTTCTTATGATTATGACTTGCAAATTGTATATATATTTAACGGCGTGATCTTTTAACTTGCGTCCAATCCCGGCTAACTTCCGGAAAGGCAGAGTAGCCAATAGCGTTAGAGATAACAAGTAAACCAAGTCAACCAAGTAATCTGCTCACGGTTCACTTCTCCTCGCGCGCAAACATCACCGCTGCGCTCGATTTATATTGCTATTGATTTGCTGCCATAGATTTGCCGCCATACTTCACCACATCATTCTGTGTTCACACTGAACATTTTCCTGTTTTTTTTTTTTTAATTTATTTATTTATTTATTTTTTTTAGGTAAAGTCTTAAATTTTCATTTTAGAGGACTTAAAAAGGTCTTAAAAGGTCTTAAATTTTCTGTTAAAAAATGTGCAGATACCCTGTTTTAGGGCGGGGCTATCAGTCATTTTGGGCGTGGCTGTCATTGATTTAGGACAGGGGTTCTCAAACTCGGTCCTGGAGGTTTAGTGTAGATTTTAGCTCCAATTTGTCTCAACACACCAGCAAGGATGTTTCTAGAAAGCCTAGTAAGAGCTTGATCAGCTAGCCCAGGTGTGTCTGATTGAGGTTGGAGCTAAAATCTGCTGGACAATGGAACTCCAGGACTGAGATTGAGATGCCCCTGATTTAGGGCATGGATGTCAGTCCTTAAGGGCGGGGCTGTCAGTATTTCAGGGCGGGAAAGAGCTTGATTAGCTGGTTCAGGTGTGTTTGATTAGGGTTGGAATTAAACTCTCCAGGACCGAGTTTGGACACCCCTGTTCTATAGCGATTGATGATTGGCTTCTGTACTTGTAGGCGGGGCTTCATTATCCATATTGACCGTTACACTTTTCCCTATTCAGAGCTATACGAGTGACATATCTTGTGTATTCTATAGTAGAGATCTGCGCGGGACTAAATTTTGAATCCCGCTCCCGCCCGTACCCGCCAGGTTTTAGCCCGAACCCGACCGCTCTTGCTTATATTAAGAATTTGTTGTCCCGCTGCCCGACCCGCCCCGTTTTCTGCCTGCCGCGACCAATCCCGCTAAAGAGCGGGGGAGAGCAAAACTGAAAATCACCCAGCTATACAGTCCAGACAGCCAAGCTGTCTGTATAAACACACACACAAAGCACCAAGCACACACACAGACAAAGCTCTCTCTCTCTCTCATACGCGCGCGCACACTAACACACACACAAGCACCAAGCAGACACACAGGCGTTTGCTGTTATATCAACTCAAAGGCTTGTAATACCATGTATCAAGTACCAATGTTTTACCAAAAGGTTTTATATAAAGGTATATAAATACTGAGTCGCGCCAGCTCCAGACCGCAGCGCACATTACTCTCGGGCCGATTCCAGCGCGGATGCTGCAGCGTCGGCTCGCTCACAGCCGCCGCATCTGGCCCGATTGATTCGGCCGGAATCGGGCAGCGAGTCCGGCAGCCGGAGCCGGGCCGAGTGGTAAGTCTCCGGCAGGCGAGAATCTAGCCGGAACTGGCCCGAGTGTATTTTGCTATCTGGGAAAGCTTTCTCTCTCTCTCTCTCATTTGCGCGCGCACGCCCTATCATACACACACACAGGCAAAGCTCTCTCTCTCTCTCTCATTCGCATAGCAATATCCGCGATATTGCTAGACAGCCCGCTCCCATCCCAAATTAAACCCGTTACCGACCGCTCCCGCGATTTATTCGGAAATTTATTCCCGTGCCGCAGTAATCTGGTCGGGTCCCGCGGCGCCCGCGGGACAGCCGCGGGAATGCAGACCTCTATTCTATAGTCTCTGACAATAAACAAGGGTCAAAATTTTACCTTTAAACTAGTTTTTACTAAAATCCCCTTCATGATTCCTGCTCTTCTTGTGTGTCTAAATGCAAATCTCTGCAGTTGGAGGCTGATGTTGGAGAAGGTGTGGAGGGTGACGACGATGAGGAGGACTGTTTTCCCTCCATCCTCCCTGATATGGACCGCGAGGGCCGAGTTCCTGAGGTCTTTGCTCATATTGATGAATTCGGTGTCCTGAGCTCCACCAAACCCACATCAGGCCAGACTGCAGGCCGAGACCTGGGACTCGGAATGGGTGGAGTAACCGGCATGGGTGTAGCTGGATTGGGCATCGCTGGAGGAGAGACCACAAGCCTGCTGGTGGCGCTAGAAAGGCAGCGATTGGACCTAGAGAAACACCGACTACAGGTGGAGTCAGAACGGCTGCAGGTGGAGAAAGAGCGCCTCCTGGTGGAGAAGGAGAGACTGCGGCAGGGCGAGGTGGAGCGGGAGCGGCTGCAGTTAGAGAAAGAGCGTCTACAGGTGGAGCGAGAGCGTCTGAGACTTGTTTTACATCAAAACACGCCTCTCCAACAGAGCCCTGCCCCCTCGACATCTATAGCCACGCCCACCACTTCATCCTCCGCCCCCTCGTCGTCCTCATTGGATGGAGAGAAGGACAGGAAGCTAGTTTGGCCAATGGTGGTGGATTTAGAGGCGGAGAAGCTGAAGTTGGAGAAAGAGCGCCTCCTGCTGGAAAAGGAGAGACTGCAGTTCTTTAAGTTTGAGTCGGGCCGGCTGCAGATTGAGAAGGAGCGCCTGCAGGTGGAGAAAGAGAGGCTGCAGCTGCAAAAAGACGGACAGCAGATGGTGCTGCACTCGTGAAACTACACCAATGCAGTTAGGTAGGAGGTATGAGGAAAAAAAAACAAGGGTGCCGTAGTTACCCATTCATTTCTGTGGGGGAAATTAAAGTGGAAGTGAAGCACTCAGTCAAGTTTACATTATTTTATAAATTGCTTTACACTTTAATGAAAATAAATTAAACAAACTCAATTAATGTAACCATTTTGAAGAAAAGGACATGTTGTACTATAGTTTTTAGCGCAAGGGCACCACCATCTTGGAATATCGCTGTGTCTGACGTCACAGGCTTTGTTCCGTTCCCTCAGGTGAACAGATACAGTGAAAGTGGCTTAACACAGAGACTGGACATCCTAATTTAACAATGCGTGAGTTCATGGACGTTCATTGCAGAGCTTGTGCAAATACAAGCATCAAATTTGTGTTTAATATATAACAAATATTAATAAGTTTTCTATTTTTCTTTTTAAATACCGTTTGTTTGATGCACTTTGGTCCACTCTCTCATGCTGGTCCAGCGCTGCCAGACAAGAGGATTTACATTCAGGTTAATGCAACGATTAAAACACGACGATTAAAATCACGACTGTGTGGAACATATCAAGACATATTTTCTTATCAAGTCAATCTCTCAACCTTCTGTATGAAAGAAATAAAAACCTGTAATATGAAAAACTGCGCTGATCTTAGTTTGGTTTGAGCACGAATAGAGATGGGGGCTGTAGTAGTGAAAACAGAAAGTACCTGCTCTTATTACGCCGGGCACCAAACCTTGTTAAAGCCCACACAGCCAGCCAGTCAGGCAGCACAGTACAGAGAGTGGACCAAAGTGCATCAAACAATTGATAATTAAAAGAAAAATAGAATAAATGTATATTTTTATATACTAGACACAACTTTGATGCTTGTATTTGCACCAGCTCCACTACCACAACTTCACGCATTGTGTTAAATTAGGTTGTCCAGTCTCCGTGTTCAGTTCATTACTTTCACTGTATCTGTTCAGTTGAGGCAATGGAACCAAACCTCTGACGTCAAAAAGCAATATTGCAAGATAGCTCTAAAATCTATAGTAAAACACGTCCTTTTCTTCAAAATAGTTACGTTAATTGAGTTTGTTTAATGTACTTTCATTAAAGCAGAATCCAGGTTATAAAATAAATGTAAACTTGACTGAGTGCTTCATTTCCACTTTAAGTGTGTTCTTTTGTACTTTAATTAAAGGGGAAGATGATTGGCATACATTTAAAACAAAAAGGTTGATAATAAATGCAAGGAATTTATAGAAAAGACGGATGTGGACTTATTTCTGAATGTTCCAGAAAAATTCTCAACTTATTTTTGTTATTGTTTTCTGTTTTGCTATGGACCCTTTTCACAAGATGGTTATAATGTGTTTGACGGTCATCAGCATCTTGAAGGTTTTTAATATCTTCTTATTTATATTCCCAGGTTCTGCTGGTATACGCATTTCCCGAATTTTCATTGCCAATCTTAAAGTCTGTTTTATACTTCTGCGTCAAGCGCACGCGGTTGCATCGCCCTTGCCGTGGCTGACGCTGAAACGCACCCCTCAAAAAATGTAACTACACGGCGCAACAATGCATACCACAATCACTGTGATTGGTCGACTTGGTAGTGCTGATGAGTGTGGGCGGTGCCGAGAGCTGTGAGCCAGATGGAGCGAGAACAAGTGTCGAGTCCTGTGAAGGAGCTCCAGACGGAAACTTTCGTTTTGTGTTTACCTTATAACTAAAGTTGTTGCACGTCCGCCAGTTCCCGCCTCTGAATGAGCGAGTTTTAGCTACTTGTACATTAAGGTAATGTTTAGAAAAAACGAAACGCCTGCAAAGAAACTCGACACAGAGGAACTCAAAAGTAGCTAGTGTTTTGGAAGTGTTATTGCAGAGCAACACAAGCAGCTCGCAGAAGTATAAATACACGGCTACTCGCAAGGCAGGTGCCTTGGGTCACGCCGATCACTCGACGCAGAAGTATAAACCAGCTTTAAGCCAATTGTAATAGTTTGTTTTGGTTCAGTTTGGAATTTCCCCAACCATTTCAGAGCCAGGGGGATCAGAGTGAGCGTTCCAGCTTGGCCTCACCCTGATCCAGTTTTAATATCTTGACTTTTTATTTTTAATTAATTTTTTTTTTAATTAGTGTACATTTATAAAGCTATATTTTTTATTATATCATCTTTGCATCAAAAGACAAAAGTTTCTAATGCAGCGTCTTTCACCATCGCAGAGGTTTTTTTTTTATTATTCGAGCCAATAGGAATACAAAAAAAAAAGATTTGTTGTACTCTCCCGTTCACAGGACTCTAAGTTTATTTCGACTTCTTGTTCTGAGAAACCCGTAAATGTGAAAAGGGTCCATGGTTTACTATAAATAAAACATACAAATTGTTATCAGTTATTGATGCAAATCTAAAAGAAAATTACCTAAAATAATAATCAGAAATAATCAAACTTAAATGTTGCTTCAGTGACACTTTGTAAGATTAAAATGCAAATTTTACTAAAATGCTAATCATTTTTCATCGTATTCACTATAATAGCACTTAAATAACACAAAATTTACATCTTCCTTCATTCACTAAAATTTAATTATATTAATTATATTTTTGTTTATTTCAGTCAGATTTTTTATTTCTAAACTAATGCTAAAATGTCAAGTGTTGCCGGAAAAATGTGCCTGGAAAAATATTATTTATTATGCTATTAAGTGCAAAAATCAACACATTTTTAGTGTTTGTCTCTCTAAAAACAACCCAGTTTAATTTTGTATTATATATAATAGATTTTTCCCTCTGAAATGACTGGATATCTATGGTAAACAGGATTTATAGAGGTGTCCTCAGTAAGTGATGCATTTCTAGCTGTATCTACAGATCAGGTCAGCCCACATGATTGCCTTCTGTTCATGCAAAACTATCATTTAATACTGATTAGGTTGAGAAAAGTGTTCGTGTTCATTAAATGTGTTCAGTAGTAGATGTACTTTTCACTTACTGAAAAAAAAGTACAGATACTCCTGATTATCTTTTCACAAGATGTGTGTATGTACGTTGTTACCATACTGTGTTTAATGTGCAGAGTAAAAAAGAGCTAAAAAGAGTTGGATTGTATGTTAAAGGGCTCTTATAAGTAACTGCATTCACTATGAAAATCCAGGGCCTCGTTTATGTGGAATCAGTGTAAATGTGAATGTATGGTGAAGTTAGTTGTTCCTGTTAATGATGTATATGGTTAAAGACAAAATTATCAGCCTTCCTGTCAAATTTTAATTCTTTTATGTGCTGTTTAACAGAGAGACTTTATTCAACACATTTCTAAACATAATAGTTTTATTAACTCTTTTCTAAGAACTGATTTATTTTATCTTTGCCATGATGAAAGCACATAATATTTGATATTTTTCAACATACTAGTATTCAGCTTATGGTGACATTTAAAGGCTTAACTAGCTTAATTAGGCTAGTCATAGCATAACAGTGGTTTGTTCTGTAGACACTCCAAAACGAAGAAATCTTAAAGGGGCTAGTAATATTGACCTTAATTAGCTCTTTAAATTATTTTGATTTCATTCAAACAAAAAAAAAAGAAAAACATGATGTTCTCCAGAAGAAAAAAATTAAGGTCAATAATTTGAAAAGCGTTCTTGCTCTGTCAAACATCACTTGGAAATAGGGTTGTCCAGCCTGATCTGACGAAGAAGCGTAAGTATTTTACGTTTTGTCAGTTTAGTGGCTAATTCGTACGAGTTCAGTCATACGAAAATTATTTTAAAAAGGAGGCGTGGCACCCGACCCCAACCGTCATTGGGTGATGAGCAAATCGTACTAAATTGTACGAATTAGATCGTTCGAATTCATACGAATAAAAAGTTACGAATTGCCGTGAGGTTGCGTTGGGTTGTCATGATTCTGAATTTCGGTATCAATTGGTACTGAAGTTTTAAAAACGTCTCGCCAACATTTTAGCGCTGTGGAGCACGTTCTTAAAAACCGCTGATTCGCTATTGTTCACGTGCTCAACATAAACGACTGTGATTGGCCGTGAAGGTCATCAGTTCACCGCTGTTCACCGAGTGTAAACATGGGTTGCGTCCGAAATCGCCTACTACTTAGTGGGTACTGCATTTTAATTTAAACGTAGTACTCGACCATTAGAATAGTGCGTTCTATACAGAATAAATGTGAGAAGTATGAATGGAACTTGAATGTACTACGTTTGCCATTTTGTTATGATCACATGACCTACCCGTGTCCGCTTCACTCCCATTCATGAATTCTCTTGCGATTCATCATAGGTAGGGCCAGACGGAATCTGCAGATATTTCTGCGCAGAATTTTGGTAAAAGAAATCTGCAGATTTATGCTGAATTATTTTGGGAGTATCATAACTAAAACCTTAATATATGAAGAAAAAGTAATATCTTTGTAACTTATATTTAATGTTTACAATGCAAATCCAAATAGATCCACTTTATTTGGTAAACAAAGCAAGTCTCTCATATAATATATCTTCTAAAAGACATACACTATAACTTTACATACTATATTGTAAAAAAATAATCTAAATATTTTCATATCAGTCAATAATATTACTGAAATTAATTTAAAAACGGAATAAACATAAATTTACACACATTTACACAAGTAAATATACAGAATTAATGATGGGCTAAAAATCTGCAGAATTCTGCGCGCGCAGATTCCATGTGGGCCTAATCATAGGATAGCGTAGCATTGGATGTGCACTTCAGAATCTCGCCACAAGTAGTAGATCGTCCGGGTACTTCTCACACACTGCTTTTCGAATTCTATGGATTTGGACATGCTACTCGACTCGCATACTGTTGTTAGCGTACTATATAGTATGGAAGGACGCGATTTTAGACAAAGCCACAGTTACAGAGACACTGGAGCGTTTAAAAGCTGAGAAGATCAGTCGATTCACCGCAGACACACCAGCTGATCATCTCTGCTTTGAAACGCTCCAGTGTCCCTGTATCTGTGTTTGCACTCAGTGAACAGCAGTGAACTGATGATCAGTGTTGGGGTAAGTTACTTTAGAAAGTAATGCATTACAATACTCCCCAAAAAAGTTAGTAGTTGTGTTACTATTTAATTTTTTATGATAAGTAATTCATTACATTACTTTTGAGTTATTTTTGCGTTGCTTTTTCTGACCTGGCTGAGGCTTGATCACTTACAGAATTTAAGGTGTTTTTTCCAACTTTATTAAAATAGAGGAGCTCTGCTAGTAACTACACACTGTATAAACTACACCTACATTTACCTTTAAAATAATAATAATAATAATTTAGGTAGGATAAAGTTTTGAGAACTTCCTGACCACGGAGCTCTACTTGCCTTATATACGGATTAATGAAAGTTTAAAGCACTCTGTTTGCTATATTTTTATTCGCTGTCCATTCAGATAATCCTCTTTTCCTTTTTCTCCAGTGTGTTCAAAATCATGAGAACACTTCAATCACAGAAATGTAAGGCTCTGCTATCTTGGTTTCTCCCTGTTCCTGCATTCCCTCATTGTGTGTGATTCAACGTGACTACGTTCATTTTAATTTAGCAACTTTTTAAAAGCGAATTAAAAGAACTAAAAAGTTACTTGCTTTACATTTTTTTAGAATTAACTCAAATATTATTACTTATTTTTGAAAAGTAATGCGTTACTTTACTCGTTACTTACAAAAGACAAAAGTATTACTATTAAGTAACTTGCATTACTTGTAATTCGTTACCCCCAACACTGCTGATGAACTTCATGGCCAATCACAGTCATTTCTGTTGAGCATGTGAACACAATAGCAAATCAGCGGTGGTTGAGAACACACTCAACTGCGCTCAAATGTTAGCCGGAAATGGACGTTTTTAACATTAAAATACCGATTCGTACCAAAATTCAGTATCTGCTTAAGACATATTTAAAAATTAATTAAAAAATGTAATTAATAATAGGGCTGCATGGTGGTAGCACATTTGCCTCACAGCAAGAAGGTCTCTGGTTCGAGCCTCGGCTGGATCAGTTGGCGTTTCTGTGTGGAGTTTGCATGTTCTCCCCGTGTTTGCGTGGGTTTCCTCCGGTTGCTCCGGTTTCACCTACAGTCCAAAGACATGCGGTATAGGGGAATTGGGTAGGCTAAATTGTCATAAATGTATGTGTGAATGAGTGTGTATGGATGTTTCCCAGTGATGGGTTGTAGCTGGAAGGGCATCCACTGTAAAACATATGACGGATAAGTTGGCGGTTCATTCCTCTGCGGCGACCCCTGATTAATACAGGGACAAAGCCGAAAATAAAATAAATGAATGAAGTAATTAATAATAATTAGAATAATTTTGTCTTCAACTGTACGTTCATATATGCAAAAAAAAAGAGGCCTGGCTTTTATTTTGAAACAATCAGGTTTTCATTTCCCTTAATGTCTTTTTAAATAAGCTAAACTGAACACAGATAAATGTGTTTGCAAAAACTGAGGTGCTCGAACTGAGTTTCGCTTATTCACACTCAGACATGAACGTGAACAAAGCAAAATAAAGTAAATCATTCATCATATTTAAATGTAATCCAGAATTTACTGTAAATTTCAGTTATTTTACAAACGAACAGCAAGTTGCTTCTTGAATTATATATATGTGTGATATTTTGAAGTAGACGAACTGAAAGTGGTATTTTTGTATCTGTTTCATCTTTTTTTAAACAGTTGTTCGTTATGTTCCTTTGCATTGTGACAGTTAATTAACAGCATTTCTTAAAGGGATAGTTCACCCAAATATACACATTTATTCATTATTTACTCACCATCAAGTGTTTGGGAGAAGGCATGGGCCGGTATAAGATTCTGACGGTATGATAACCTTGGATAAAAAAAATATCACTGTTTCATAGTATTGTGATTACTGCTCTAAAATATATTCTTTTAATTGTCTGGGTAAAAAAAAAAAAAACTTTTTCCCCTTTAAAAACTATATATTAAATAAAAAAAAAAAGATTAGATTTTTTGGAGCAGTAAACACATAAGGCTATATAATTCAAATAAATCATAGACACCTAAAAACACCTATTTTATTTATTTATTTTTTTACAATTTAAAACTGCATCTTTGGATTTTCTTTTCTGCTGGGCATACTGTTGTCCTAAAAGACAAAAACAAAAAATGTAATTAAAAATCTTACACATACCTTAGCAACGGTTTTACAGAAAATGTTGGCGGTTTTAAACCCTTGATTTTCCAAACAGCGGTATACCCTGAAAATGGTCATCGTCCCATGCCTTTTTGTGAGTTTCTTTTTTTTTCAGTAGAACACAATTTAAGATGTTTTGAAGAATTTTGGAACTTGGCAATTAATTTCTGTGATCCTGTGAATGTGAATTGTCAGCATCATTACTCCAGTCTTTAGTGTAATGAAGAAATGGGATGATTTAGATATTTTAAAAGGCTGTTTTTGCAGTTTTATTTCAATACAACACATCAGGTGGAAGTTTTATTGGTAGTTTTATTGTACATACTGTGCTTAGGTTTTGTTTTCAAGAATATAAAATAAATACTTTAGGAAAAAGTCAAATATTGCTATAAGCAACCTGTTTTCTGTATGAGCATATTTTTAAAATGTATTTTATTGTACTTTATATGTACAATAAAATACAATAAGTTCAGTCTTCACTCTTAGTGTTTACTCCAGTCTTTTTTTGTAAATTAATTACAACAAAATAGACCAGGGATGAAGTTTTTATGGTCATTTGAAATAAGTTGAACACAAAAGAAGATATTTTGAAGAATGTTTTAAACTACAACTAAAGGTTGTAACCATTAGCAATCATAGTAGGATTAACAAATACTATGGTAGTCAATGGTTACAGATTCCCAACATTTTTCAAAACATCTTCTTTTGTATACACAAAGTCAAACAACTTGATTGTAAGTTAAGGATGAGTAAATTATGCTTTTTGTGTGAACTATCCCTTTAAGTGCGTTTGATTATTTGATTTCTCTTCACAGGCTTTGTGGGATTTCATCATGAAGGCCTGTAATGTGAATGTAGTCCATGTTTATGAGTGTGTGTTTATGAGTGTGTGTATGGTGTGTTTGGTGGTTATCTGATGATCCCAGAAGTGCAGATTGGTTTTCTACAGCGTCTGTTTCTGTAGTCGTGAAATTGCTGGTTGCGTTTACATTTATGTGTCTTATCCAAAGCAACTTACATAGCATTGAAGAAGATAGATAGAGGTGTTTATTTATCGTTTCATGCTGTTCAATCGATCCTGTGACCTTAATGTTTGAGCTCAAGAGATGTTTAAATGTCGTCCATTACCTTGGAAGTTTCATTCGAGTGTGTGTGTAAATGAGCTTTTCTGTGTTAATTCCGTATTATGTGTTTTTTTCAGTGGAAAAACTAGGTTTTACTGGTGTAAACACAGCCTTAGACCCATTTACAGCTGTATACACTAGCGTTTTAAATAACATCTGGCTGTGAATGTGGTTCATTTTTGGTACGTTTCATGACAATGCCATTAGCTCAATCCTATTGGCAGTGGCTGTTAAAGGGACAGTACAGAACATTTAGGCCGCACTCGCACTACAGTTGCCTCGAACCGGGCCAAAGCATGCTTGTCCCCCCTCCCGTCTTACCTGATGGCCCGCACTCACATTACAATCGGGCCTGGGCACACTTACGTCATCGATGATGCGATGGTCGGAAGAGCTCTCGCTCAGCACAGTGGAGATTTCTTCAGTTATCGCTTTAGGATGCGGTGACACGCAGTCAGATATTTCGCCGAACAGATCCGCCACTTTTGACGCTCATAAACAACCATAAAGTCCTCGTGCTGCAGGAATTAGGAGGTTTGCTGAAGGTGCAGCTGTCGTGCAGTGAGGGGTTTGCGTCGTTAATAAACTATGACAGTTTGCGTTCACAGAACAATAAGAATGATTAATAAATCCATATGAAACAGTCCCTTAAAAGTCACGTCTCGCTTTCAGTTTCAGGCTTTGACGTGTTTTGCACTCACACACAAGTGAACCACGCTCAGGCCCACCTCTTAAAAGTGGGCCAGGGCTGGCCAAGTGAACTGTGCCTGAGCCCGATTCAGCGCACTCACACTTCTCAAACAATCCGGGAAACGAGCCTGGGCACGGTACGGATAGCATAGTGTGAGTAGGCCCTTTACTCTCCCTCAACTTGTTCCAAACCTTTGAGTTTCTTTCATCTGTTGAACACAAACAAAGATAGTTTTAAGAATGTTGGAAACCAGTAGCAATCGACTTCCAGATAGTTTTTCCTACTAAGAATCTCAAATGCTATTCAAAATAGAATTTTTGTGTGTGTTTGACGGAAGAAGGATGCTCCCTAAGGTTTAAAACCACAAATTTTTGGGTAAACTATCACTTTATTAGAGCAAACATTTGCAACACCAACTCTTTGGAAATAGATGCTTTAGCCTACATTTATGTGAAACTTTAACTTAAACATATTCGTTTGACTGCAGTTTCTAGGTAAAGTGAACACTAGGGGCAGTATGACGGCAACAACTGTTGTTCCTTTTCACACTAATGATATTCACAGTTTTGTATTATCGACAAATAAAGGTTATTTTCATACAGTTCTTTGCACAACACAAAATCAATACTACAAGAAAACTAATCTCTGTCTATGTTTTGTAATCAAATATGTTTGCTTCATCTGTCTATATCCATGCGGATGATTCTGGCTTGGTCAGTTTGCTTGGTAGCTCACTTTGTATAGTGTTATACTTGTCATGCATCAAAATCAAGGTAAAACTACATGGTCGCAGTGCACTTTTATCTTATGTTTGATTTGAAAACACTATTAGTTGGGTTTAGCGCAGGGTTTAGGTCAGTGACCTGTATGACAAGCTCTGAACATGTACAAAAAGGACATGTATCTGAAACGTACAAAAAAAATGCACCATAAGTAACATTTCAGATTAGTAAAAATGTAGATAGCGCACTCTAGTGAATATGACATCTGAAACTTGCAATTAAATGTACCTTGAACAACGTATTTCCAATCTGCAAAAATGTAGACAGTGCCCTCTAGTGAATTTATCATCTGGAACCTGCACTGAAGCGTACCATAAATAAACATTTTGGATTTGCAAACAAGTAGACAGCACCCTCTAGTGGTTTTATCAGCTGAAACCTGCAAAAAAGCATACCCTGAATAAACTTATTCTAGATTCGCAAATGTGTAGACAACACCCTCTAGTGAATTTATTATGTAAAATCTGCAATGAAGCGTACCAAAATATATACATTTCAGATTTTCAAAAATGTAGACAGCGCCCTCTAGTGGATTTATCAGTTGAAACCTGCAATGAAGCATACCTAAATAAACGTATTTCAGATTCGATTTAAATGTAGACAGCGCCCTCTAGTGTCTATTATCTGAAACCTGCAATGAGGCGTACCATAAATAAACGTACTTCAAATTTGCATACATGTAGACAGCGCCCTCTAGTGGATTTATCTCAAACATGCAGTGAAGCATACCCTAAATTAACTTATTTCAGATTCGCAAACATGTCAACGGCATCCTCTAGTGGATTTATTATCTAAAATGTACAGTAAAGCATACCAAAATATATGCATTTCAGATTTGCAAAAATGTAGACAGCGCCCTCTAGTCTGTTTATGTGAAACCTGCAATGAAGCATACCTAAATAAGCATTTCAGTTTTTGCAAAAATGTAGACAGCGCCCTCTAGTGGATTTATCATCTGAAACCTGCAATAAAGCGTACTCTAAATAAACGTGTTTCAAATTTGCAAAAATGTAGGCAGAACCCTCTAGTGGATTTATCATCTGAAACCTGCAATAAAGCGTACTCTATATAAACGTATTTCAGATTTGCGAAAATGTAGATGGCGCCCTCTACTGGATGTATCATCTGAAACCTGAAATGAAGCATACCTAAATAAACGTGTTTCAAATTTGCAAAAATGTAGGCAGCGCCCTCTAGTGTATTTATCATCTGAAACCTGCAATGAAGCGTACTCTAAATAAACGTATTTCAGATTTGCGAAAATGTAAACAGCGCCCTCTAGTGGATTTATCATCTCTAAACTGCAATGAAGCGTACTCTAAATAAACTTTTTTTCAGATTCGCAAACATGTAGACAGTGCCTTCTAGTGGATTTATGTCAAACCTTCTATGAAGCATACCTAAATACGCATTTCAGATTTGCAAAAATGTAGACTGCACCCTCTAGTGGATTAATCAGTTGAAATTTGCAATGAAGTGTACCATAAATAAACGTATTTCAGATTTGCATACATGTAGACAGCGCCCTCTAGTGGATTTATCTCAAACATGCAGTGAAGCATACCCTAAATTAACTTATTTTAGATTCGCAAACATGTCAACGGCATCCTCTAGTGGATTTATCATCTGAAATGTGCAGTAAAGCATACCAAAATATACGCATTTCAGATTTGCGAAAATGTAGACAGCGCCTTCTAGTGGATTTATCATCTGAAACCTGCAATGAAGCGTACTCTAAATAAACGTATTTCAGATTTGCATACATGTAGACAGCGCCCTCTAGTGGATTTATCTCAAACATGCATTGAAGCATACCCTAAATTAACTTATTTCAGATTCGCAAACATGTCAACGGCATCCTCTAGTGGATTTATCATCTGAAACCTGCAATGAAGCGTACTCTAAATAAACTTTGTTTCAGATTCGCAAAAATGTAGACAGCGCCCTCTAGTGGATTTATCATCTGAAACCTGCAATGAAGCGTACTCTAAATAAACTTTGTTTCAGATTCGCAAACATGTAAACAGCGCCCTCTAGTGGATTTATCATCTGAAACTTGCAACAAAACTTTGCCGTAAAAAATGTATTTTATGTTTCGCAAACATGTAGGCTGAGTCACGTATTTCCATTGATCTGATAATTCTCTATTCTACTGTTAGCACTTACAATAGTAACTTTGAAATGACTTCATTTCTCTCTCAGCACAGATGAAGTGTGTAAATCAGGCCTTACGCTTCAGTTCAGCTTCTCTTTGCATTTCTCTGATGAAGTGGAAAACCAAAGCTATTTGGTGCCATGTTCTCTGTTGTCTGTGAAGCTGTTTTCCTCTGTTGAATATGTTTTCATGCTCAGATGAAGGTGGTGTTGTTTAAGGACAAAAGGATTCATGGATGTTTAGTTTTTTGTGAGCTGGTGCTGTTGGTGGACTTAGGAAAGGTGTGTTTTATTGTACTGTATGTGCAATATGATAACGGTTTGTGTGTGTGTGTTTGTCTTAAATGTTCCTGATGTGGAAAAGCACAACAAAATAAAGAGTTTAAAGAAATTCAATGGTTTGAGTTGCACTGTTGAAAAAAAAAATTTGATTATCTAAACTAGTTGCTTTTACAATTATTTCTATAATAGGTCTGGGGGGAGTCAGTTTTTATAGTATTTTCATATAAACTCTTTTATTTTATTATCTGTTAGTAAATTGTATTATTTTGTTATCTTATTTTGATTGTCTGTTGCTAATTGAGGCAGCAGTGTTTGATCAAAAATAGCATTCATTTTGATGGTTTAGTAAATATTGTTTTTATAACAGCTGATTTGATTTGAAATCCAAAATGAAATCTGGCTTATATCAGTGTATTGCAAACAATACGATATCGCCAAACCTTCCCAGCATGGCACATTAAACAATGTCAAAACCTTGATGTCTATTTGACATCCTGACATTGATGCTGTTTTGATACCTTTAATTTACATCTAACATTGGCGTAAAAAAAATCACTTTCTTAATGCAAATTGATTGACGTAAATTGACTACCTTGATGTTAAAACAACATCAGATTGACATCTAACACCGGCGTCAAAAAACATGTCAAAAATACAAATCGATTTCATGTCAATTGACTGTCTTGATGTCACACGCCATCAAATCGACATCTAACATTGACGTCAAAAACGTAAAAAATGCAAATCGATTTGATGTCATTTGAATACCTTGATGTTAAAACAGCATCAGATTGATATCTGAATTTAGCGTCAATTAAAAAGTGCGTAACGATTTGATGTGAATTTGATGGCGTTTTAACATCAGGGTTGTCAATTGACATCTAATAATGGCATCAAAAACACGTCAAAAATGCAAATCGATTTAATGTCAAGTCACTACCTTGATGTTGAAAAGGCATTAGATTGACATCTAACATTGACGTCAAAAATGCAAATCAATTTGACGTTAATTTAATGCCATTTTAACATCAAGGTTGTCAGTTGACATTTAATAATGGGATCAAAAACATGTCAAAAATGCAAATTGATTTGATGTCAATTGACTACACTGATGTCAAAACACTAAGAAATTTACATCCAACATTGCCATCAAAAATGCAAATAGATTTGACGTTAATAGTCTACCTTGGTAAAAAAGTCATCAGATTGACATCTAACTTTGGCGTCAAAAATACAAATCGATTCTGTCAATTGACTGCCTTGATGTCACAACGCTATCAAATTGACATCTAACAATGACGTCAAAAACGTTAAAAATGCTAATCGATTTGATGTCAATTGAATACCTTGATGTTAAAACAGCATCAGATTGATCTCTGAATTTAGCTTCAAAAACATGTCAAAAATACGTAATGATTTGATGTAAATTTGATGGCGTTTTAACATCAAATCGATTTGCATTTTTAATGTGTTTTTGTCACCATTATCAGATATCAACTGACAACCTTGATGTCAATTTGATGGCGTTTTAACATCAAGATTGTCAATTGATTTCTAAAAATGGCATCAAAAACGTCAAAAATGCTAATCAATTTAATGTCAAGTCACAACCTTGATGTTAAAAAGGCATTAGATTGACATCTAACTTTGTTGTCAAAAATGCAATCAATTTGACGTTAATTTATTGCCAATACAAGGTTGTCAATTCAGATTTAATAATGGCATCAAGAACATGTCAAAAATGCAAATTGATTTAATGTCAGTTAACTATCTGGAAGTCAAAACGCCCTCAAATTGACATCTGTCATTGTCGTCAAAAATGTTAATCGATTTGACGTTAATAGACTACCTTGATGTCAAAAAGGCATCAAATTGGCATCTAATATTGGCATTAAAATCACATGAAAATGCTAATCAATTTAATGTCAGTTGATTACCTTAATGTCAAAACTGCATCAAATTTACATTTTATATAGGTAAAAAAAAATCGTTTAAAATGCAAATTGATTTGATGTCCATTTAATGCCGTTTTTTAGTTGACAACCTTGATGTTAAAACGGCATCAAATTGACATCATATCGATTTGCACTTTTGACGTGTTTATGATGCCAATATTAGATGGAAATTGACAGCCTGGATGTCAAAATAGCATCATATTAACATCTAACATTGGCGTCAAGAATGCAAATCAATTTGATGTCAATTCAATGCCATTTTAACATCAACGTTTCCAACTGACTTTTACTAATAGCATCAAAAACAAGTCAAAAATGCAAATTGATTTGATGTCAGTTGACTATCTGGATGTCAAAATGCAATCAAATTGACATCTAACATTGACGTCAAAAATGTAAAACGATACAACGTTAATTGTCTGCTTTGATGTTAAAACAGCATCAAATTGACATCTAAGATTGGCATTAAGAAACACATGAAAATGCTAATCAATTTAATGTCAGTTGACTACCTTGATGTCAAAACGGCATCAAATTTAAATTTTATATAGGTTTTAAAAAATAAATAAAAAAACGTTTAAAATGCAAATTGATTTGATGTCGATTTAATGCCGTTTTTCAGTTAACAACCTTGATGTTAAAACGGCATCAAATTGACATCATATCGATTTGCACTTTTGACGTGTTTATGATGCCAATATTAGATAGAAATTCACAGCCTGGATGTCAAAATAGCATTAAATTGACATCTAACATTGGTGTCAACAAATCAATTTGACGTCAATTTAATGTCATTACAACATCAACGTTGTCAATTGACTTTTAATAATAGCATCAAAAAAAAGTCAAAAATGCAAATTGAATTGATGTCAGTTGACTATCTGGATATCAAAACGCCATCAAATTGATATCTAACATTGACGTCAAACATGTAAATCGATTTGATGTCAGTTGACTACCTTGATTTCAAAACGGCATCAAATTTACATGTAATATAGGTTTCCAAAACACATTTAAAATGCGTAACGATTTGATGTAAATTTGATGCCGTTTTAACATCAATGTTGTTAATTGACATCTAATGATGGCGTCAAAATGCGTCAAAAATCGATTTGCATCTTTGACGTGTTTTTTGACGCCATTATTAGATGTCAATTAACAACCTTGATGTCAAATTGGCATCTAATATTGGCATTAAAAAACCCAAAATGCAAATCGATTTGACGTCAATTTAATGCCGTTTTTCAGGTGACAACCTTTATGTCAAAATAGCATTAAATTGACATCTAACATTGGTGTCAACAAATCAATTTGACGTCAATTTAATGTCATTACAACATCAATGTTGTCAATTGACTTTTAATAATAGCATCAAAAAAAAGTCAAAAATGCAAATTGAATTGATGTCAGTTGACTATCTGGATATCAAAACGCCATCAAATTGATATCTAACATTGACGTCAAACATGTAAATCGATTTGATGTCAGTTGACTACCTTGATTTCAAAACGGCATCAAATTTACATGTAATATAGGTTTCCAAAACACATTTAAAATGCGTAACGATTTGATGTAAATTTGATGCCGTTTTAACATCAATGTTGTTAATTGACATCTAATGATGGCGTCAAAATGCGTCAAAAATCGATTTGCATCTTTGACGTGTTTTTTGACGCCATTATTAGATGTCAATTAACAACCTTGATGTCAAAAAGGCATCAAATTGGCATCTAATATTGGCATTAAAAAACCCAAAATGCAAATCGATTTGACGTCAATTTAATGCCGTTTTTCAGGTGACAACCTTTATGTCAAAATAGCGTCAAATTGACATCTAACATTGGTGTCAACAAATCAATTTGACGTCAATTTAATGCCGTTTTTCAGGTGACAACCTTTATGTCAAAATAGCGTCAAATTGACATCTAACATTGGTGTCAACAAATCAATTTGACGTCAATTTAATGCCGTTTTTCAGGTGACAACCTTTATGTCAAAATAGCGTCAAATTGACATCTAACATTGGTGTCAACAAATCAATTTGACGTCAATTTAATGTCATTACAACATCAATGTTGTCAATTGACTTTTAATAATAGCATCAAAAACAAGTTTAAAAATGCTAATTGATTTGATGTCAGTTGACTATCTGGATATCAAAACGCCATCAAATTGATATCTAACATTGACGTCAAACATGTAAATCGATTTGATGTCAGTTGACTACCTTGATTTCAAAACGGCATCAAATTTACATGTAATATAGGTTTCCAAAACACATTTAAAATGCGTAACGATTTGATGTAAATTTGATGCCGTTTTAACATCAGTGTTGTTAATTGACATCTAATGATGGCGTCAAAAATCGATTTGCATCTTTGACGTGTTTTTTAACGCCATTATTAGATGTCAATTAACAACCTTGATGTCAAAAAGGCATCTAATATTGGCATTAAAAAACACAAAATGCAAATCGATTTGACGTCAATTTAATGCCGTTTTTCAGTTGACAACCTTGATGTCAAAATAGCGTCAAATTGACATCTAACATTGACGTCAAAAATGCTAATTAATTTCATGTAATTTTAACATCAAAAACGTCAAAAATGCAAATTAATTTGGTGTCAATTAACAACCTTGATGTCAAAACGGCATCAAATTAACATCTACTGTAACACTGGTGTCTAAAAACACATAAAAACAATTACATGACTGTCCTCATTGATTTTTGACACGTATGAGGACATATTTTTAAGCTACTGCTCTAGCAATGATATTCATCTTTCATGTGTAATATTTGAAGCGCACTAACAGAAGTGTTTGTGTTAGTCCGCATAAAGCCTGCGGGATTGAAGCGCCAGCAATCTGGGAAAGAGAAAACGAGCGCAGAAAACTGGGATGTCTGATGAAGTGGAGATCTCCAGAGCGAAGCGGATCCTCCCTGATGATGGAGAGCCTCAGATGTGTGTGTCTGTAAGTGAGAATGAGCCAGAAGTCTTTCTTTTTCTTCAATGCAGTCTATCGAGGCTTATAAAGCCTGGGTTATACCTCAGACATCTTGAGAGAAAGAATACTGGGGTCATTTCTTCTTATTTATTTTAAAAGATTAGGTGTTCTTGAGTTTTAATGCTTTTTTGATGGGTTTTCTTTCTTGGGAGAAATGTGTGTTGTGAAATATGGTTTGTATGTTTTATTTTTACACTGAATACAATATGACAGCGATTAAATGGCAGTGAAATATTTGACAGTGACAGTAAAATAATATATATATATATATATTTATAATGTGCAACATGGTGGCTCAGTGGTTAGCACTGTGGCCTCACAGCAAAAAGGTCACTAGTTTGAGCTCCGGCTGAGCCATTAGACTTCTCTGTGAGGAGTTTGCATGTTCTCCCAGTGTTAGCATGGGTTTCCTCCGGGTGCTCCAGTTTCCCCCACAGTCCAAACACATGCACTAAAGGTGAATTGAATAAACTAAATTGGCTGTAGTGTATGAGTGTGTGTGAATGTGAGAGTGTATGGGTGTTTTCCAGTAATGGGTTGCGGCTGGAAGGGCATGCGCTGCATAAAACATATGTTGGAATAGTTGGCAGTTCATTCCGCTGTGGCGACCCCTGATGAATTAGGGACTAAGCTGAAGGAGAATGACTTGGGTTTTAGGTGTAATAGGTTTTAAGTCATTTTTACAATGGGTCTATGCTGGTCAATAAGTTAGAAGATTTTGGATTTAGTCTAGTAAATTTCACAAATATTTACATGCAATACATTAGCTTTTTAGTAACACTTTAAAATAATGTCCTGTTTTAAAATAGTTATATATAACGTATATATAACATAAGCCCAAACAGTTTCAGTGGGTTTCAGTGTTGCAGCAGAAATGAAACGTGATGGTTTTGTTTCCATTTCCCTGCTCTGAGAGCGCAGCTGGACTCTTATGTGGACTACCGTGGTCTGCTAGCACACAACAGAAATGTGTTTGTAAGGAACACTTTTTACCCGGGAGCCTTTCGCATCTGGAAATGGTGAAAATCTGGATTTTCCGCTCGTCTCCTTTTTAAAAAAAGACGCATCTTCAGTTGGTGTTGATTGTCCTGTCTCTACAGATTTGGTAAGTGATCGATCAGTGGTCTTTGTTTGTTTATTTAGATGGCAAAGTAAGTTCGTATCGTCAGCAGTACGCTTTCAATGTTTAAAGACAGACCTTAGTCAAAATGATTTAGTTACTGAGTTTACAGTACGTTAACATCACTACAATATTATGAACTGAAAGATCCGCTGTAAATGCTGCTCTCTGAGTGTGAACATCGCAATCAAACTATTACCGTCGTGTAGGATTTTCACCGCATTTTGTGTATAGTCTATACACACGCTTTCTGACACTATTCTCTGCACCTGCTAAGTGTATCTGAGGGTGCTTTCACACCTACACTTTTGTTTCGGAACGTGTGTCGATTGGCCAGTTAGCGCGGTTCGTTTGGCATATGTGAACAGTGCAATCGCGCTCTGTTCCACGCCAAAGTAATCGCTCCGAGATCGCTTGAGTGAGATGGTCTCGGCTCGATTGAAACGAACCCTGGGGCGGTTCGATTGCAGTGAGAAAGCGATCCGATCCGAGCGCGGTTATATCACAGTGTTTTATGGATATGTAATAGGCTTACGGCTATATGAAGAGAGAATTATGAGTATGGCGGGAAGTTTCGCGAGTCTCCGGATGCCCGCAAACGAGTAATCTCCAGGTAATCTCGCATCTCCCTCCCGGTCCTCAAATAGTCATCGTCGCGCACCCTTCTCAAGCCTTGTTTATACTCGACGCGTCCACTTGTTCGCTTGAGTGCGCGCAGCGAATGTGATGTCATCGCGGAGTTTGCGGAGGCATCTCTCCTCAGACACGTCGCGCGCGCACCCTGTCAATCACCACCAAACCACCATCTCTCCTGACAGCTGAGCGGGACGCTGCAAAATAAACCCTGACACTCTGACCAATGTGAGGAGAGTTTACTCGCACGTGACTTGTTTTAGCTCTTTTGGTCCGATTAGAAACTTTGCAGTGTGAAAGCGAACCGCTCCAAGAGCAAAGAGCAACAATGTAACAATTGTAATCTCTGTTTCGGAACAACTGAATCGATTCACAGGTGCAAATCCAAAACTGCAAAATTAACAACTGCAGATCCAAACTGCAGTTAAGGTCGACAAATTAATAATTTGGCTAATAATGAGATTACTGACGTCCATGTAAACCTAGCCACTGTCTTTCTCCACTACATCTGTGCTTGTTTGTCTGTGAAAATCATTAAAAAAAAATGAAAAACATTCAAATTTACAGGGTAGGCCGTTTATTTGGATACACCTTAATAAAATGGGAATGGTTGGTGATATTAATGCCTGTTTGTGGCACATTAATGTATGTGAGGGGGCAAACTTTTCAAGATGGGTGGTGACCATAGTGGCCATTTTGAAGTCGGCCATCTTGGATCCATCTTTTGTTTTTTCTATAGGAAGAGGGTCATGTGATAGTTCAAACTTATTGGGAATTTCATAAGAAAAACAATGTTGTGCTTGGTTTTACCTTTACTTTATTCTTTCATGGGTTATTTACAAGTTTCTGACCACTTATAAAATGTGTTCAATGTGCCGCACATTGTGTTGGATTGTCAATGCAACGCTCTTCTCCCACTCTTCACACACTGACAGCAACACTGCAGGAGAAATGCCAGCACAGGCTTCCAGTATCCGTAGTTTCAGGTGCTGCACATCTTGTATATTTACTGTTTTTCCTGTGAAATTCCCAATAAGTTTGATGTGTCACATGACCCTCTTCCTATTGAAAAAACAAAAGTTGGATCCAAGATGGCCGACTTCAAAATGACCATCATGTTCACCACCCATCTTGAAAAGTTTACCCCCTCGCATACACTAATGTGCCACAAACAGGACGTTAATATCACCAACCATTGCCATTTTGCCACCACAATATCAAATTTTATTAAATATGAGTTTAGATGCAAGTTTCCAAAATTGTCTGAGGGACATCCCCTTTTTGCCAAGTAGGCCCACCTTGTGATTTATCTGCTTATGTAAACTATAAAAAAAAAAAAAAAAAAAAAAAAATATATATATATATATATATATATATATATATATATATATATATATATATATATATATATATATATATATATATATATATCTATAAAACTATACATTTATATTAGCCTGCTTCATATTAGCTATATGTCTGATAAGCTTTTATTATTAATGGAAAATGCACAGATATTGGTGTTTCACGATGTTTTAAACTACAATATTTGAATCTACCTAGCTTAGTTTACAATGTTTACCTTGCTCTACTTACATTAAATCTAAATCCTAAATATCAGAAATGACAACAGATTGTTCAGATTTAATTCATGTCAGTATTAATGTTATTGATTAATGCACTTACTGACAGATTTCATTCATTCATTTTCCTTCTGCTTTTTCTCTGGTTTATCACAGCGGAATGAACCGCCACTTACTTAACAGATGTATTGTTAATTTTAGGTGGTTTGTGTATGTGTTTTATGTTTGGTTGAATAATCTCTAATTGATCATATCAATTTGCACTTTTGACGTGTTTTTGATGCCAATATTAGATGAAAATTGACAACCTGGATGTCAAAATAGCATCATATTAACATCTAACATTGGCGTCAAAAAAAAAATCAATTTGACGGAAATTTAATGTTGTTACAACATCAACGTTGTCAATTGACTTTTAATAATGGCATCAAAAACACGTCAAGAATGCAAATTGATTTGATGTCAGTTGACTATCTGGATGTCAAAATGCCATCAAATTGACATCTAACAATGACGTCAAAAACGTTAAAAATGCAAATCGATTTGATGTCAATTGAATACCTTAATGTTAAAACAGCATCAGATTGATATATGAAATTAGCATCACAATGTTTTAAAGTACAATATTTGAATCTACCTAGCTTAGTTTACAATGTTTACCTTGCTCTACTTACATTAAATCTAAATCCTAAATATCAGAAATGACAACAGATTGTTCAGATTTAATTCATGTCAGTATTAATGTTATTGATTAATGCACTCACTGACAGATTTCATTCATTCATTTTCCTTCTGCTTTTTCTCTGGTTTATCACAGCGGAATGAACCGCCACTTACTTAACAGATGTATTGTTAATTTTAGGTGCTTTGTGTATGTGTTTTATGTTTGGTTGAATAATCTCTAATTGATCATATCAATTTGCACTTTTGACGTGTTTTTGATGCCAATATTAGATGGAAATTGAACACCTGGATGTCAAAATAGCATCATATTAACATCTAACATTGGCGTCAAAAAAAAAATCAATTTGACGGAAATTTAATGTTGTTACAACATCAACGTTGTCAATTGACTTTTAATAATGGCATCAAGAACAAGTCAAAAATGCAAATTGATTTGATGTTGGTTGACTATCTGGATATCAAAACGCCATCAAATTGACATCTAACATTGGCGTCAAACATGTTAATCGATTTGATGTTAATTGACTGCCTTGATGTTAAAACGGCATCAAATTGGCATCCAATATTGGCATTCAAAAAACATGAAAATGCTAATCAATTTAATGTCAGTTGACTACCTTGATGTCAAAACAGCATCAAATTTAAATTTTATATAGGTTTAAAAAAAAAACTTTTAAAATGCATCAAGTTGACATCTAACATGGACGTCAAAAACGTTAAAAATGCTAATCGATTTGATGTCAATTGAATACCTTAATGTTAAAACAGCATCAGATTGATATATGAAATTAGCATCACAATGTTTTAAACTACAATATTTAAATCTACCTAGCTTAGTTTACAATGTTTACCTTGCTCTACTTACATTAAATCTAAATCCTAAATATCAGAAATGACAACAGATTGTTCAGATTTAATTCATGTCAGTTTTTATGTTATTGATTAATGCACTCACTGACAGATTTCATTCATTCATTTTCCTACTGATTTTTCTCTGGTTTATCACAGCGGAATGAACCGCCACTTACTTAACAGATGTATTTTTAATTTTAGGTGCTTTGTGTATGTGTTTTATGTTTGATTGAATAATCTCTAATTGACATCATATCTATTTGCACTTTTGACGTGTTTATGATGCCAATATTAGATGGAAATTGACAACCTGGATGTCAAAATAGCATCATATTGACATCTAACATTGGCGTCAAAAAAAAAATCAATTTGACGGAAATTTAATGTTGTTACAACATCAACGTTGTCAATTGACTTTTAATAATGGCATCAAGAACACGTTAAGAATGCAAATTGATTTGATGTCAGTTGACTATCTGGATATCAAAACGCCATCAAATTGACATCTAACATTGGCGTCAAACATGTAAATCGATTTGATGTTAATTGATTGCCTTGATGTTAAAACAGCATCAAATTGGCATTTAATATTGGCATTCAAAAAACATGAAAATGCTAATCAATTTAATGTCAGTTGACTAGCTTGATGTCTAAACAGCATCAAATTTTAATTTTATATAGGTTTAAAAAAAAAACTTTTAAAATGCATCAAATTGACATCTATCATGGACGTCAAAAACGTTAAAAATGCTAATCGATTTGATGTCAATTGAATACCTTAATGTTAAAACAGCATCAGATTGATATATGAAATTAGCATCACAATGTTTTAAACTACAATATTTGAATCTACCTAGCTTAGTTTACAATGTTTACCTTGCTCTACTTACATTAAATCTAAATCCTAAATATCAGAAATGACAACAGATTGTTCAGATTTAATTCATGTCAGTATTAATGTTATTGATTAATGCACTCACTGACAGATTTCATTCATTCATTTTCCTTCTGCTTTTTCTCTGGTTTTTCACAGCGGAATGAACCGCCACTTACTTAACAGATGTATTGTTAATTTTAGGTGCTTTGTGTATGTGTTTTATGTTTGATTGAATAATCTCTAGTTTTTCAACTAATTACACTGTCTTGTCTCAATAGGTGGATTTGGAGGTTTTTGCATAAACAGCAGACGTGGATTCAGCTGGTTTTGACGCAAAAGAAAATCTAATTTGTTAAAAAAACAAAGAATTGTCTAAAGTGATACTTATGAAAAAAGTTATTTTATTTACCAGCTAAAAACCTTATCATTATATATAAAAAGAAACAGAAAGAGCCTGATAGAAAATGCTCAATTACAAGACAAGAGTTCTGATGGATTTAGAGGCTTTTGCATCTGAACTCTTCATATATATATTTTGATTGTCTAATAACTTGCCAAATAAACATATAATTAACCTAGTTAGGCCTATTATTGTCACTAGCTGAATACTAGTATGAATATGTTCTCTAATTAAAACTAACCAAAATGCATCATTGTGTTTGTTTGTTTATTTATTTATTTATTTTGGGTATCAACAGTTAGCAAACAGGGCTTGGATGATATTCATTTATTCATTTTCCTTGGGCTTGGTCCCTTATTTATCAGGGGTCGCCACAGCGGAATGAACCACCAACTATTCCAGCATAAGTTTTATGCAGCAGATGCCCAGTACTGGGAAACACCCATACACTCTCACATTCACACAATCTCATGCATCACAGCCAATTTAATTTATTCAATTCACCTATAATGTGCATATGTTTGGACTGAGGGGGAAACCGGAGCACCTGGAGAAAACCCACACCAGCAGGGGGAGAACATGCAAACTCCACACAGAAATGCCGACTGACCCAGCTGGGGACCGCTGAGCCGACGTGCCGCTCTTTGAATGACATTAGGGTGAGTAAATCCAGCCTGATCTCACGAGAAAACGTAAGTATTTTACGTTTTGTCAGTTTAGTGGCGAATTCGTACAAGTTCAGTCGTTCAAAAATGTACGATTTTAAAAAGGAGTGGTGGCACCATAGACTGTAAAATATATGGACGTAGTATCCGTGACGTCACCCATAGGTTTCTAAAGAGCGCAAAAGAAGCCACAAGTAGGCGCGGCCAACCGTCGCCATTTTGTTCCCGCGTCATCACGCCGACGGCGGGATACCAAACATGGGCAAAGAGGCGGAGAGTGAGCGGAGCTACAGACGCATGCTGCATTTAGGTTGGACCTGGTTCAGACACCTGGTTTACTTTGGGAGACCGCTTAATACTTTATCACTTGTGACTCGTTTGTATTCTGACCACTTGTGCTTGGTTGTACACTATATCAATAAAGTGTTTAGACTTTAGTCTAATAAGTGTTTAGTCTTTTAAAAACACTGCTGTAATACATTGAGCCACTAAACATTGTTCTTATGACATTTTTTTCAACAGGAGGAAAACGCGAATTACATCAAAACACTACAGATATAGTCTGTGTTAGTTAATGTAAGACTATTAATGAAATCCAGCATAACACTGTATGACAACACTTCAGATGACTGATTTACAGCCTACAGCTAATCAGTCTGACAGATTCTGGAGTGCATTACAGCTCTAAATATAAATATAAACGATAAATGATCTTAAATAAAACAAATACATGTATAGAGATGGTATATAAGTATATAACTTTACTCACATGGGAAACGAAGGCCACGTGAACGGTTTGTGAGCACAATTAAGTGCACTCAGCATACCATGCCATCTAATAATTGTAGGAAACAATACCAAAAGGCAGTTGACTGTATAAAGCCACATAAAACAACAAAGAAATACGATAAATATGCCGAGTTCAGTGGCTAATCTGCAGGATTCAGCTGAGGTGACGTGACGGCGACCAACGAGACCTAGCTGTCACTCAAGTGACCACGCCCTTAATTATGCAAACTTAATATAACTTAATATAAAGGAAACGGATGAGTTATTAAAAAATTCACCCCCCTCACAGTTGTCATGAAGGGTAATATTAGCTGTATTAACCAAAATCTTTTTTTTGTACCAGGCTGTAAACACCTTTTTTTCTGCTGTAAAGTTGGCCATTCTAACAGTGGGCTCAATTGAAATTTGCTCTGTTTTGGAGCCAGGAGCGGCCAGGACTAGCGGAATTTCGGATGAATTGCAGTTTTAGTTACTTCCGTATTGGCCTACTGAGAGAGAGCGGGAGGTTGCCGCTTGGGTGGCACTCAACCCCACCCCTAACCCCAACAGTCATTGGGTGATGAGCAAATCGTATTAAAGTGTACGAGTTAGATTGTACGAATTCATACAAATTAGCCACTAAATCTAAAAGTTACGAATTGCCTTGAGATTGTGTCGGTAAATCATATAACTGGTCGAACTCTACCTTTAAAATTCTAATTCAATAACCTCAGTGGCATCAGCCTTTGTTCAACACGCAAATAAAAACAATGATTTATAGTATAAATGTTCCAGTTTTATTTGAATTGGTGGGTACAAAGAGAAAAGCAAAAGAAAACAAAACCAAACACCAAACGTGAGAGTCAGGAGTCGGTGTGTGTGATCCTGCTGTGATGATGCGGTGCGGCGTTCACATACGCTCGCGTGTCCGTGTGTGTGTACATGTGTGTTTGTGCGAACGGTGAAATGCGTGGACATTCATTAAAGACAAAGACACGAACACACACTGCGTTACATCAGTTATCAAAAACAATTGTTAACAGAACAGATGCCATGGTCTCACACGCAAACGGTGCTGTTTTTAGTCCCTCTATTATATAGATTTGTTTCTGTAGATATAATAATAATACTTGTGTGTTTTATAAAAGGTCTCTTAATTACAAGTCAGGTCTCTCCCTATGGTCATTATTGCAATGAATTATTACCTAAGATGCTTTATAAAAGAATCGTGTTCAGCTTTTACTACTGGTCTATTTACAATTCAGTCCCGAAAAGATACAAATAAAATAAAACAAAAAAGCAAGCGGCTCCCACTTTTTTCCTCTCCCAAAATGAACGTCGTTGTCCTCCTCGGATGGCTCCTGAGAGAATATCTACATACGGTTTAGTAAATACAGCTAGTGGACCAAATGCGTCGTTCTGTTGTGAGTTAATACGTCTAATAATGCTGAACAGGGAAGCGCAGCTAATGTCTTTACATGTACAGTTATCTGGTCTTCTACGTGATTTTTTTTTCATCTCAATGTTGTTGTTTTTTTCTCCCCAAAGGCTTCAGTTAAGGCATCACGGATCCTTGATGCTCGACTGCGTCAAAACGTTCATCTCAGTGTTTGTTTACAATTTTTGACGTCTTTTTTTTTTGTCTGTTTTTTCCTCCCGAGGGCTGAATTGTTTTTCTTTTCAGGTCCAAATCCCTGGGAAGCGCAAGCCGGCGTGTTTCTGAACTTCGGATAAGATGGTTTAAGGCACAAGGTGAGTTTTTGGTTTCTATGGGAGGTCGGAGGACACCACGGCGAGGGCGGGGCCATGTCGGTAGGAGGGGCCAGAGTGCACGGCCTTAGGGCAGTCTGGCGTCAGGACACGCCCATTTTCCCCCAGGCTGCCCGTGATTGACAGGCGGGCTTTGTTTCTCATGGCTTCCGAGAAGGTGAGCTAGAGGAGGGGGCGGGATGAGAGGCGGAGTCAGAATACGTGGAACTCTCTGGGGGAGGGGCAAACAATATGACAGTATGACAACGCAACCACTGGAGACACATTCATATAGACAGAGAGAGAGAGAGAAGCTCAAGGCCACTGGCACAGACAACATCTCAATCAAAAAATAGACAACATGGCTAGACATCTGCATTTCTAACGCAAGCGTGCAGCCCTTCGCTCATGTTTGATTTGTTAAATCCCGCTAATTCTGTTTATTTTTGGAGTAATAGTGTCCCATAACACTTTATACGTTCATACTGCTAATGCTTCGTAGGTGTGAGTCTAATATATGAAGCATTATTGGGCATCAGTACAGCATTATAGATTGGTTTGTTGATGTCACTTACAACAAAAAGACAGTCAAACGCAACCGAACATCATTAAACCAACAGCCGTTCGATCTATAATGCCCTGCTTGTGTCAAATAATGCACTGCACGTACTGTAGCTGCTGTCTATAGCAGAGGATCTCAACTGCTTTTGCTTTGGGTTTCACAATTATTGAGTTATTTTTAACCCTTGTATTACCATAAAGATGTGTTTTTATTGGTAAAATACTGTTAAATGCTACAGAAAATATCTGTAACCCCGATAACAGTACATTTTCTTAATATATATATGATGAATAGCTGTAAATTGACTTTCAAAGAGTTCCCTGCATGAAACTTTACTTATATTTTTTTGTTTTTGATGTTGTTATTATGGTTCTTTTTAACCAATGCTTGGTCTCATTTCAAAGATGACACTAGTCAGACTGTAGTTAAAGTTAAAAAGTTCAAATAAAGTCCAATAAAATAAAAGTTATGTGTCTTTATATTCCAAACTTGAAGTTGATATCTCTAAAAATGAGCTTTTGCTAAGATTTTGAATAACTGCAGTACCAAACATGACCACTAGATTTTACATTGGTGACTATATAGGAGCATGTTTCTGTGTTTTTAACAATATAAACCATATTTTTTCATACTTTTGACAATCTTTATAAAGTAGGCATAACAAATAAGTAATGTGCCTTTAAGTTTATAAAAGTGATAAAACAATAAATGTATATTTTATTATATTACAAAACATATATATTTCACAGAAAACCAAAGATAAATATCTAAAGAAATTATATTCCAAATTTAAAGTTGATATCTCCAAAAATTGAGCTTTCACTAAGATTTTATTTAACTGCAGTACCGAACATGACCACTAGATTTTACTTTTTTTTACATCAGTTACTATGTAAGAGCGCCCCCAATTTCTGTGCGTTTTTAGGAATATGAAACATATTTGTTCATACTTTTGACAATCTTTTTAAAGTAGACATAATAAATAAAAGTAATGTGCCTTTAAGTTTATAAAATAAATAAAACAATTAATGTATATTTTATTATATTACATAACATATATATTTTTTTACAGAAAAACAAAGCTAAATATCTGAACAAATTATATTTCAAATTCGAAGTTGATATCTCCAAAAAAAGAGCTTTCACTAAGATTTTGTTTAACTGCAGTACCAAACATGACCACTAGACTCCACATTGGTTGACATCAGTGACTATTGACCTTATTCTAAAATGCGGAAGTGCGCCTGTTTTCGCGATAGTCTTAGAACTTCCGTTTCAGTCGCCTATGGGAAAAATGACAAGGAATAATAAACGGCAAAAAACGGTCAAACTACTTGCTCTACAAACAAATGTTTGCATGACTATACAGACCAAGTAGAATAATATACCAAGGAAATATCAGTTTGCAACATCAAACAGCGAAACTAGCGGTTTTTAATGTATAAAAATGAATGGAAGTGAATGAGACCGGAAGTCTCGTGCCAAAAAGATTCAAATGGCAGCGTCCGCTCATCTGCGGAGAATAAGGTCAATATAAGAGCGCCCCCAATTTCTGTGCGCTTTTAGGAATGTGAACCATTTTATTATATTATATAAAACATATATTTCTCAGAAAAACAAAGCTAAATTTCTGAACAAATTATATCCCAAATTTGAAGTTGATACCTCAAAAATGAGCTTTCACTAAGATTTTGTTGGACTGCAGTACCAAACATGACCACTAGATTTTACATTGGTTTACGTCAGTGACTATATAAGAGCGCCCCCAATTTCTGTGCAATTTTAGGAATATGAACCATATTTTTTTCATACTTTTGACAATCTTTGTACAGTAGACATATTAAATAAAAGTAATGTGCCTTTAAGTTTATAAAATAAATAAAACAATTAATGTATATTTTATTATATTACATAACACACACATATATATATATATATATATATATATATATATATATATATATATATATATATATATATATATAAATATATATTTACAGAAAACCAAAGCTAAATATCTGAACAAATTATATTCCAAATTTAAAGTTGATATCTCCAAAAAAAAGAGCTTTCACTAAGATTTTGTTGGACTGCAGTACCAAGCATGACCACTAGACATTGGTGACTATATAAGAGCGCCCCCAATTTCGGTTTGTTTTGAGGAATGTGAGCCATATTTGTTTCATACTTTTGACAATGTTTGTAAAGATTACATTATAAGTAAAAGTTATGCGCCTCATTTACTCATTCATTTTCTTTTCGCCTTAGTCCCTTTTTTAATCTAGGGTCGCCACAGCGGAATGAACCACCAACTTATCCAGCACGTTTTTATGCAGCGGATGCCCTTCCAGCCGCAACCCATCTCTGGGAAAAAGTTATTTGCCCATAACATTATAAAAGCAGTAAATCAATGAATGTATATTTTATTATATTACATAAATTATATATATTTCACAGGAAAACCAAAGTAAATATCTGAATAAATTATATTCCAAAGTTGAAGTTGATATCTCCCAAAATAAGCTTTCAGTAAGATTTGGTTGAATCGCAGTACCAAACATGTTTCCTACATTTCCATACTTTTGACAATGTTTGTAAAATAGACATTATAAATAAAAGTTAAGTTTATTAAAGTAATAAAACAATAAATGTAAATTTTTATTATTTTGCATTAAATATATATTTCACAGAAAACCAAACTAAATATCTGAACAAATTAAATACCAAATTTGAAGTTCTCAAAAAATTAGCAGTACCAAACATGGCCACCAGATGGCATACAGTTTACATTGGTGACCATATAAGAGCGCCCCCAATTTCAGGGTGTTTTGAGGAATATAAAACATTTTGAGTATTTTTAGTAAACATTTTTAGTATTTTCACACTTTTGGCACTGTAATGTAGATATTATAAATACTATAATGTATTATAATACTAAACTATAAATTAAAAACTATAATTGACGAAATATGGTATTAACTGTTAATTTTGACATTTATTTTACGGTTTCTACTGTATTTTTAACATCAAAAATCTTCCAAACAGAGCTGCCATTTTTAAGAGTAAATTTTATTTACAGCAAACAACATTTTCTCTATTAGGATCATAAAAAGACATGTAAAGTGTCAATTTGCGTTGAGTGTACAGTGTAAATTTCAATTGACTCACACTCGAGTATTTCTAAACCTTCATGAGTTTCTGTTGAACACAAAGATTTAAAATAACCACTGACTAGTATTTTATGATCATAGCAGGAACAAAATACGAGTCAGTGGTGATTTTAAATCTTTGTGTTCAACAGAAGAAAGAAACCCAATCATTAAAGTGAAAGTAAATGACAAAATGTTCATTTTTGGGTGCTGTGTTGCCAACTGTTCAGCGACTTTTCAGACCCCCTTATGCCGAGTTCAGACTGCAGGATTTTCAAAGTAATCGTGTCAGATGTTTTCACACTGCATGACTATCTAGGCTAGCGTTTTGTTGCAGCTTTGTTTACACTGCATGATGGATCGGCGACAGGGGCTTTCACATTGCATGACTTCAAAATAGGAAGAATCGCCGACAACTTTGTTCAAACTACGTCTCACAACCAAAATCACGTAATATATCTTTTGTTATTAACTACATAATGAGATAGAAGCCTTTAATGGGGTAGAAAATGTGCATATTTCCTTAGCTGGGCTTGAAGGGAGTTAGCAATTTCTCCTCAACTTTCTTTTTTAACTTTCTGTATGAAACGTCAAACAGACACAGGTACTCCTGTTAAACCTCCACTAGTTTTTCCTTCATTGGGTCCAAATAAACTGAAAATCAACTACTCCCTCAACCTCCCGCTGGCCTGCAGGTACACACACTAGTGGATGATGCTCTCTCATTGGCGATCGCCGATGTTATTTACAGTCAAAGCTCATGTCACACAGCACGATTTCAATCGCTGGCAGCTCCAGATATTCAGCGACTCATCGACGATTCTCTCAGATCGCATCTTTGATAGTTCATACTGTGTGATTGTTACTCGCATGCATGAGCACTGATTTGCCTGCGATTTCAGGCATTTGTCTGCGATTTCTCAAAACCTGCCGGCGAGTCAAAATCAGGGCTAAAATCATGCAGACTAGACTCGGCAATAGCAACAATTGTTTTTTTTAAAAGTGACTAGTGACAAATCTATGTTTTTTGGTGTTACAGGAGATTTTTATAGACTCTCATGTGTCAGTACTGTATTGTTCAGTACAGCAGTTTCCTCCACCTGCAGCCTAACGCCGTACTCACACTAGGTACAGTTGCCTCGAACCGGGCCAAAGCACACTTGTCCCCACTCCCGTCTCCCCCGACGGCCCGCACTCTCACCACAAACGGGCTTCGGCATGCTTACGTCATTGCTGCTGTGCTGTTCAGTGAGAAGTGCTCTCTCACTCAGCAGCACAGTGGAGATTTCTCTAGTTATATCATTTCAGTCGTTTTATATGCAGTCAAATATTTCGCCAAACAGTCCTTAGGGATGCGGTGACACACAGTCAGATATTTCGCCGAACAGATCCGCCACATTTGGCGCTCATAAACAATCATAAAGCCCTCGTGCTGCAGGAATGAGGAGGTCTGCTGAAGGCGCGCAGCTGTCGTGCAGTGAGGGGTTTGCGTCTTTAATAATCTACGGTAGTTTGCGTTCACTGAACAGTAAGAATGATTAATAAATCCATATGAAACAGCCCCTTAAAAGTCACGTCTCGCTATCAGTTTCTGGCTTTGGCGCGTTTTGCACTCACACACAAGCGTACCGCGCCAAAGCCCAAGTGAACCGCGCTCAGGCACACCTCTTCCAACCGGGCCAGGGCCGGCCAAGTGAACCGTGCTTGAGCCCGATTAAGCGCACTCACACTTCTCAAACGATCCGGGAAACGAGCCTGGGCACGGTATGGATGGCATAGTGTGAGTAGGCCCTAAGAGCAGATCAGCCATCTGCGTAAATGATTAGTGTAATGATCGTCAGACTGTAGTTAAAGTTAAAAAGTTCAAATAACAGAGCTTCTTCTTGGGTACCGATTAGTGTGAAGGGCTACCAGTTATTAAATAACACATTTTTCTTAATTTAATTTTAATTATATGTTATTATTAATAATTAATAATATTCATCTATGTGAAGACATTAGCCCCTTTCACACATACAGACCTTTCCGGAAAATTGCCGGCAATTTTCCGGAAAGGTTGTATGTGTGAACAGGTCCTTTTTGAAAATACCGGTAAATTCGTTCTGGCTATTTTCCGGAAAGAGAAGTTGTAACATTACCGGCAATTTGCCGGAATGCTGCGCTGTGTGAACGCAGAAGGAAGATTTCCGGAATAAGCTCGTGCACGTCTAGAACGTGCTGACGTAAGACTTCTGCTTTAGCCAATCACAACAGTCAGACGCATTTACGTCCGCGCGGTTTGTGAGAATAAAAGCCTTTGAATATTTTTCCAGACACATTAAGCTGCTAGAAGTTAGTCAGATCACGTTTATATGTTCTTCTTAATGCCAACTGTGTAAATAATCATCGATAAGATGCTTATGATAAGCCGTTGTTTGTTTACCTTCAAGCTTTGTGTGTGCCCATGAAACAGCCTGTGAGCGTCAGCACACGCACATATTATGAACATCTCGACATGCGAATATGATCCAGTGAAAGTTGTTTACAATATTGATCATCAAAAGAGTTTGTAATTTAGTCAAATGTTTACAAATACAAGCGCAGCCGTTTAAAGCTCATTTGTGGTGAGTGATGTCAGAATTTACCGGTATTTTGGAATGGATGTGTGAATGCTCTTTTCGAAAAATTTCCGTAACGTCCTCGCCTGTGTGAACAGCGCTTTTTTCAATATACCGGTAAAGTCGTTCCGGAAATTTTCCGGATATTTACCGGTATCACTGTGTGAAAGGGGCTATTGATCATGTTAATGATTTCTCACAGTAGTTGTCAACAATGATTTAACAAGTTAGATAAATATCAATATGCAACACTTCATTTGTCTGAAATTGTTTTTAAAGTTTTTTTTTTTTTTAATATATAACAAAGTAATTTTCAAATTTACACCAATGCAAGTGTGATTTAAAAAGAATATTTATAAAAATATTAGAGCTATTTTTAGAACAGGCCCACGGGCAACTCATGTGAACCTGGCGGGCTACCGGGTGTTGGTGACCCCTGGTGTGAGGCATTTCCCTTGTACAGTCAAACCCACATTTGTTTTAAATGGAACAATTTAATTTGACTGTTTATTCTTTTCTTGTTCACAATTAGAGATATTTTAGTGACCGTTTCGGAACTTGTCTGAGTTTATTACGTTTGAGAGATTACTGCAAATTCATTACACATCTATACTGATATACTGTATTCAAACAGCTATAAATTTAGTTAAATTGAGATGCATAAAGCGTAGTGCTAATATAAATGCCCCTTTATTAACCATAGGCTGTTGAACAAACAGAAACGGTTGTACGTGAAGACGATGTATGAAGTAATCTAGCGACAATTAGCAACTTTTCTGGCAGAGCTTAGCTCTTTTTCAGTGAAAATAGTTGGCAACACTGTTTGGGTGAACTAATCCCTTTCATACTTCTCAAACATTACAACATGAGCTTATTGTTTGAAAGCTTTACTGTTTTGTTCTGTTTTTTTGTGTGGTGAAATTAGTTTAAATCCTCCTAGGGTCATATTGAACTTGTCCATAAAAACACACTCAGAATTTAATGTAATACAAGGGTTAAACCATAATTATTTACATTTTTAAGCTAATTTAATCAGATTTTGAAAAGCTGACTGATAGTTGTCAGAATTATAAGCCCCCCTATATTTTTTCCCCCTAATTTCTATTTAACAGAAAGAAGAATTTTCTAAACATTATAATTTTAATAATCACTGATTTCTTGAAATTGAAATTATCTTTGCCTTGATGATAGCACGTAATATTTTACTAGATATTTTTCAAGACACTATTATTCAGCTTAAAGTGACATTTAGGGCTCTATTTTGACGATGCAAAACGCAGGGCGCAAATGCATTAAGGGCGTGTCAGCATCTACTTTTGCTAATTTAAGGACAGAAAATTCCGCTTTGCGCTGTGGCGCATGATCTAACAGGGTTGAGTTTATTTTCTTAATGAGTTATAGGGGTGTTTTGAGAATAAACCAATCAGAGTCTCATCTCTCATTCCCTTTAAGAGCCAGCTTTGTCGTGCCATAGCGCATTTGCTATTTACATAACGTAAAGTAAGTGAAAGTGGAAAAATGTAGCATTTCACTAGAGAGAAAACAGTTAAACAGAGCATCTACAACGCGAGAATGAAAGATAATGTATCTCATAATCTACTTCCACTTTTGCTCTTGGATAGGGAAACCTTGTACGCACAGACATCAATTAGCCTAAAAATAATTAATTTTGTTTGTTAAGCGCAAAGATTTGTTTCAAACCTATTTCTAAATTTAGTTCTAATTTCCAGCAAACGAATAAATGAACATTAATAACGAAGTTTGCTCAAAAACCTGAGTTATATCCTAAAACACATGCTGTGCCCCATATAGTCTAAAACCTGCAGGTGGACAAATCTAAGCTTGTTTTTAATAAAACAAATATAAATATGGATATAATAAATAATACTGCCAATATTAATTACATTATACATAAGCTAATCGTTATGAATGAACTGAAAAAGCCCCCTGAGATGAAGAAGACATGAAAGTATGGTTTTTATATTTATGTAGGCTAGAAAATAATGTGTTTTGTGATATTTAAATCTTTGTATTTATATTCTATTTATATATACTTAATATTTTAATTATATTTTATTTGTAAAGATATTTGCGTATTGCTCTACATCTTGTGTGTATTAAGCAGTGTGTAAGCGAGGCGCACTAGTAACGCGCTCTGCGCTGGACAATAGACCGGCTTTGTTTTGGTCTATTGAAAAATCTATTATAGTTTCTCAAAATAGCAATGTGCCTTAACACGCCTCCTTTTTTAGATCAGACCGCCTATGGGCGCACAAATGAGTGCAAATGCATTTGCTATTATAACAGCGTGGCGCAAAACATCAACACGACTCTTGCGGCAAGCTGAAACTAGCAAACAACAATTGCGTCGCGCCTTGCTCCACATTGCACCGGGTATATGATAGGGCCCATAAGGCTTAACTAGGTTAATAAGATTAATTAGCCAAGTTATTATATAACAGTGGTTTGTTCTGTAGACAATCCAAAACAAATATTGCTAATAATATTGACCTTAAAATGGTTTTTAAAAAAAACTGCTTTTATTCTAGCTGAAATAAAACAAGACTTTCATCAGAAGAAAAAATACTATAGGAAATACTGTGAACAATTCTTTGCTCTGTTAAACATCACTTGGGAAATACTTGAAAAATAAAAAAGGAGGACTAATAATTCTGACTTCAACTGTATATGCTTAGTCACATGATTTAAAAGCTTTGTTTATATCCTAATAAAACAGCAAGTTGAGAAGCGCTGGTCTATAGCAGAGAGCATCTCTAAAGCATCTCTAATGAAACAGTATATAAGCAGCATTCCTATATAAAGTGTTTTGAAGGTCGCTCACGGAATTTTTGAGATCCTAATGCAATATGGCAGCTTTGTCCATGTATATGTGTGTGTTTTATATGTTCTCCATCTTGTGCCTTTTTTTTGCTTTAATGCAGGTGTCTGAAAACAAGAAAGCCAACAGTGCAAACACCAGCAACTGCAGCCAGAAGACCAAACCGATGCCATCGTCTAGTCAAGGCAACTCCAGAAAAAGAACAGAACGAAAATAAATGAACAGATGCGAAAGGAAACGACAGGCGACAGAAATGAAGGGATCTCTTTGAAGGAAACAATAACAAAACAAAACGTAAGTCAACGTAAAGATGGGAAAGCGGTCACAACATTAGCGGGACGTCTGACGAGGGTCAGGCCGAACACCCCTGCGACCGCAAGCAGACGTATACTGTCCTACCCCTATATCTTTACTGCGTCAGAGCCGTACACGTTGTATCCCTCTCTATAAGTGGCTAAGTTCTGCACACTGTGCGTCGGGCTGGGAGCGGGGCTAAAATTCAGTTCAGCCGATTCCACCTTCAGTTTCTTGGCCTCGGCGCGGGACTTATAGCAAAACTCGACCAGGGCCACCAGCATGGCCAGACCCAGGCCGCCCACCAGGATGTAGAAAACCCCCGCCACGTTGCTGAGGCTCAGAGCCTGCGAACTCTTGTCCTGGAGAGCGAGGGATGCGAGGGAGAAAAGGGAGAAAGATGGAGTTAGGGGAATGCAGGAAGTGGCAAGATCACGATTTCAACACATTTACACATGTTAAACGGTTCAATCAATATGTAATCAATATTAAATTTATAGTCTATATTTAATCAGTAGTCAATTTTTTGTTAACAATAAATCGTTAATATTTCATAAATAGTCTTTAACCTATATGATCAATATTTAATAATTATTTAAAATGTTATCAATAATCAATACTTAATCAATAGTTAACATTTAATCAGTTGCCTATAGTATTTACAATCAATGGTCACTATTCAATCAATAGTCAATATTCAATCAATGATCAATAAATTTTCAATTGTCAAAATGTTATCAATAATCAATATTTAATCAGTGGTCTATATCTAATCAATATTCAATACTTTGTCAAGACGATGTTCAATTAATAATCAATATTGAATCAATTGTCTATAATTTTTTTAATCAACAGTCAATTTTTAATAAATAGATCTATTTGATCAATATTAAATTACTCGTCAATATTTAATCCATGTTCAATATTTAATCAATAGTCAATACATTTTCAATTCTCAAAATGTAATCAATAATCAGTAGTTAATCTGAGGTTTATATTTGATCAATATTTTGTCAAGTCAGTATTTAGATAATAATCAATATTCAATCAATAGTCAATCAATTGTCTATAATATTTTCAATCAACGGTCAGTTTTTTAAATCAATAGATAATATTTAATCAGTAGTCTATTTGATCAATAGTCAATATTCAATCAATAGTTGATATTTAATCAATAGTCAATATTTAATTAATAGTTAATATTTGATTAATAATCAGTAGTCAATATTTAATCAGTAGTCTATTTGATCAATAGTCAATATTTGATCAATAATCAGTAGTCTGTTTGATAGTCGATATTTAATCAATAGTTTACATTTTGCCAAGTCGATGTTCAATTAATAATCAATATTCAATCAATTTTCTATAATATTTTCAATCAACGGTCAAGTTTAAATTAATAGATGATATTTATTCAGTAGTCTATTTCATCAATAGTCAATTTTTAATCAATTGTCGATATTTAATCAATAGTCAATATTTTATCAATAGTCAATACATTTTCAATTGTCAAAATGTTATCATTAATCATTATTCAATCAGTTGTCTATTTTTAGTCAATATTCAATTCTTTATCAAGTCAATAATTAGTTAATAATCAATATTCAATCAATAGTCAATCAAGTGTATATAATATTTTCAATCAATGGTCAGTTTTCAATCAATAGATAATATTTAATCAGAAGTAATATTCAATTCTATTCAATCAATAGTTGATATTTAATCAATAGTCAATATTTGATCAGTAGTCTTTTTGATCAATAGTCTATGTTCAATCAGTAGTCGATATCTAATCAATAGTCAATATTTAATCAATAAATTTTCAAATGTCTAAATGATATCAATGATCAATATTTATTTAATGGTCTATATTTAATCAATATTCAATATTTTGTTAAGTCGATATTCAATTAATAGTTAATATTCAATCAATTGTCTATAATATTTCCCAATCAACCGTGTTTGATCAATAGTCAATATTCAATCAACAGACAATATTTAATCAGAAGACTATTTGATCAATAGTCAATATTTGATCAGTAGTCAATATTTAATCAATAGTTAAATGCACTTTTAACAATGATAATATAATAAAAGTTGTATTGCGTTAAAGTATTTCATGACTTTTGATACTGGTGTCGTTGATTTAATGTCATAAAGTTCTATTATACGCAGAAGAAAAACCAAAGGCTTTTAGATTTCAAATATGAACAAATTATTAAATATGAACAAATGTAAAAATTGTATATTTATTAGATCCTGTTAATCCGCAAATTTAAAAAAGTCATTTTTTTGTAATCCCGTTTTGTTTATTTTTTTAAAACTAGCACATTAAATGTTTTATTTGTAATATAGTTATTAAATCCTATTAATCCACAAATGAACAATTGCAAAAAAATAAAGCTAATTTGTTCTAATATATATTTTTATATATTTTATTAATATAATATATTTTTCATATGTAGTAATTGTTTAATCGTAATTTATTTAACGTGTAATTAATTATTTGTATAGCTATTAGATCATTTCAACCCACAAATTAACAATTGCACTGTTTTTTAAACATTTTATTTTAAAAAAAATTATTTCTAAATGTAACAATTTTATTTTGTATTAATCATTTGCATAATTATTACACAATATCAATCTACTTTGCAATGACGACTTTGCTGTTTTATTTCAATGATTAAAATTTAATTAATTAAATTTTGTATTCTTTTTTTTGTAATTCATTTTGACGTTTTTATTTGTAAACTGCATTTAAGTACACTTGTGTCATATATTATATTGGAAATAAATATTATTTTTAAAACAAAAACATCAAGAAAAATCGACATATTTTTATACTTATTATTATATTGCCTACAATCTGCTCTCTCAGAGCCGGAATGAAATGTAAAATTTAAAATGGGTTTCTACCATCGACCCTTGAAGCTAAAGAGTGAATAATTGAACATTATCCCAGTCTAGTCCTTCTAATAGTGCAGTGTTCACTCTAATTAGCTATCTGTAATAAACGTGCTCATTTATTGCAACAAATCTGCATTCTAGAAAAAGAGCACTGTTTTGATGTCATGAACGTCTAACCATGACATCATAGTTCGGAATTGTGTCGCATTCTAACAGTTCTATTTTGATTGTTCCGAGCTTCAGTCTGGAGACGACAGTGACGTGTTAAGACTACTGTCAGCAGTATTTGTGCTTTTCAGAAATCTGCGCTGTTCAGCTTTTGCCGGAAACTGACCTTACTTCCCGAGTCCTTGGGTCCGCACTCGCCCTTATCGTACCACCATTTATTTTTGAGTTTGTCTAGCACTCCTGCTTCACTCAGTTTCAACACCGCCAGGTTTACCGGCGTTCTTCTCAGAGAGAATAACATAAATAACATCATAGGCCATGTTATTTTATGTTATTAGGTTACAGTACATCTTGGCACACAGTATCAGATGAAGTGATGAAGCCGAGCGCCCATCGGGGACACGTGTGCAGCTCATTCGTGTGTGTGGTTTTGAGCCGCAGACGTACGGATGGGATCTCGCTCCATCGCTTCAGGCAACGACACATACTGCCCTGATTACATTACAAAAGCCAACAATTACTGACAATACAGAACTATTGGCTGATCTCAAACAGCCCACAGCACAGATCTGATGATTTCAAAACTATTCTGTATGTCTAATTGATATCGTTTTTATATGAATTAACTTAAGTTTTTAGAAATTGATTGTACATTTTATTCTATTAAATTATTTTATTTAAGATTTGATCAAATTATTATAGTGACATTATCATGATGAACTCATTCAGTAGCCAACTTGAGTTTATTTGAGTTGCACCTGCTTCTGTCCACCTGTTTTGCCGCTACCACTATTACTTGTGTGTGTCCCACACCTTACGCCTCATTCACACGGGGAGTCAGCGTCAATGCTTCCCATTCACTTTGAATGGGTGACGTCAGGCGTTGCCGAAGTGCATTGTGAATCCATCTGCGCTGCTTCAGAAGCGTTGCTCGCAGCAGAAGTTGGGACTTTCTCAACTTTTCAAGCGCCAACGGAAGCATCAGCCAATCAGATCGCTGTATGCAAATACACCAGCTCAGACAGTAGCTGATTGCGGACTAATTTCATTAATCACATTTTTTTTCATTTACATACATTTCAATTACAATTTTTATCAGTAGATTATTTTTTTTATAATTTTTATGATGACACTTAAAAAAAATTGACAATTTTTTTTTCACATTCTTGAACGTTTTCTTATCTACATTGCATGTTAGATTTTGAGTTGCTCTGTTGTTGTGATTATACAGTATATAGGCCTATAAACCGATTTAATTCGATTTTAATGTTGATAATTTATGGGTAAAGTTAACCAACTACAAATATGTTGCATTATTTTGTTATTCCTGGTATTTTTAATTTAAATGTACCTTTCTATAACAATTTTTATATATGTTTTTATATATGCTGTCAAAAGATTAATCGTCAATTAAAAGAATAATAATGATTAATAACATACAAAATAAAAGCTTGTATTTATATATATATATATATATATATATATATATATATATATATATATATATATATATATATATATATATATATATATATATAAATATAGTGACTAAAATGATTATGTGGCAGATTTTTGCTAAATTTACATTTGCACACTGCAAAAAATGCTTTTCTTACTTAGATTTTTTTTGTTTCTAGTCCAAATATCTACAAGACAAGCAAAACATATTGTCTTGTTTTAAGAAATAATAGGCCGAAATGAAGTGAGTTTTTCCTTAAATCAAGCTAAATAATCTGCCAATGGGGTAAGCAAAATAATCTTGTTTTTCGATTTGTGATAAGATTATTTTGCTTACCCCATTGGCAGACTATTTAGGTTGATTTAAGGAAAAACTCACTTCATTTCGGCCTATTATTTCTTAAAACAAGACAATATGTTTTGCTTGTCTAGAAGATGCTTCTTGATTTAAGAACTTTTAGATATTTGGACTAATAACAAGACACAAAATCTAAGTAAGAAAAGGCCCACCGGTTGAGAATCCCTGACCTATAGCACCTTGAGCCAATGCACACCTCCCACCAGTGCCAATATACAGCCATATCGCACTGCTACAAGTGTCATATTGTGTTTATACAACCAATTGATGGCATAATCGTGTATACAAACAAGAAAATCAAACATGGAGAGTCTAAAAAAACTGTTTGTAAAATGAACTACTTTCTTCTGAACTTCATATAGATATGAAATGTTTAAAGGGCACATAGTTTACCCCTTATTTATGATTTAATATTAGTATTAAGGTTGTTCTGAGTGTGTCAGGTTAGGTTCAGTTCAACACACAGTTCAGATGCTTTTATTATAATGTGTTAAAAGTGTCATGTTGGGGGTGTGTACACAGCTCGCTGTTTTAGGGGTGTGTTACTTTACATGAAAATTTGTTTCGGCTTCCCGCCTAATGTAACAAGGGGGCGGAGCCAAGAGCTCACCTGCTCTGTGTTTGCAACAGACAGGCAGACTGAGAGAAGCAGCAGGAGTGAGAGGATCAGCATTCAGCCGTACATGTACGACTCGGACACAGACCAAGCAGAGAGTACACAATCATTTGTGTCTTTGTAAAGTTTTACAGCCAGCTGTGTGCTAGTTTCAAATTCCGAGCTTACACCGAGACTAATAACCACGCACTCTGAATTAACTTTGACTGAGGCACCGGATGCGCCGCTCAAAGCCACGACATGGCAAACCAGACACTCTCGGTGGTGTGGCAGAAACATGAAGTGTCCCGAATTGTCGCACCATGCATTTTAGAACTCTAAACACAGGTTTAAATTAGGGCACACACCAGCCGCTGACTTGAAGTGCAACCGCGTGCACTCTGACAGAAACCCACGCCCAGAATTCCAAAATGCATGGTGCTGTGTCAGCCTTGCGCCA
>NC_141035.1:47315000-47345000 GCF_052040795.2 Danio rerio
TTTACAGCTCATTATAATGCAAAATGTGGGATATACAGGTTATATGTTTTTTCAGTCTGTTTAGATGTATCTTTTGTTATTTTAACGCATATATTGTGAAATTTGCAGCCTGATCTCACGAGAAAACTGAAGTATTTTACGTTTTGCCAGTTTAGTGGCTAATTCGTACGAGTTCAGTCGTACGAAATTGTACGATTTTAAAAAGGAGGCGTGGCACCTAACCCCACCCCTTAACCCAACCGTCATTGGGGGATGAGCAAATCGTACTAAATTGTACGTATTAGATCGTACGAATTAATTTGAGTTAGCCACTAAATCAAAAAGTTACGAAATGCCATGAGATTGTGTTGGAAATTGGCTATATATATTTATAATGAGACAGCAAAAGATGCATTGGCTGGTTCCTGCCATTGTTTTCACATATGTTAAACCCAAAATACTCTAAATACATCTCTGTCTGTCCCTTTTGTCAGATATAATTATAATTTAGTCTGTATTTCAGGTTACTCTTGTTCTGTACGGAGCTCCTAGCTAATGTTTTTATTTTTGGTGTAATCTACTCAATATGTTCAATTATATTTTTGACAACTGAATTATAATTATTTTGTAGTGCATTTCAGAGTACATCACGGTGAGTGAGCGTCAGCAACTGGCATGAGCCTTAAAAGCATAGAGCAGGGCTCATTAATATTCATGACCCTTCCAAATAAGGTAAAAACAGCTTTTCATTCTAGGGCTAATTCCTAGGGTTGCAAATAGACTTGTAAAACAGTTTCTAGAGATTGTTTGCACTTACTTTAGCCACACTCCCTCTATGTAGATAGAATTAGAATAGAATGGATTCAATACATTCAAAGTGATTGTAAACATAGGTGCATTCGTTGGCATTTTAAATAAATTTAGAGGAAAATTGCTTGATTTTAATTTAGTTTTCTGAAAAATCTATGCATATTATGTGCGTTTATGCTTGAGAAATGATGAAGCCAGATATTTGTTCATGTTTTGATAAATTTTTATACTATATATTATATCAATTTTACCCAAAATACTTTAGGCCTAAGATCATATTGCAATTGAATATACAGTTAAAGTCAGAATTATTCAACCCCCTTTGAATTTATTTTTCTTTTTTAAATATTTCCCAAATGATGATTAACAGAGCAAGGAAATTTTCACTGTATATCTGATAATATATTTTCTTCTGGAGAAAATTTTATTTGCTTTATTTCGGCTAGAATAAAAGCAGTTTTTAATTTTTTAAACACCATTTTAGTCAAAATTATTAGCCCCTTTAAGCTATACTTTCTTTCGATAGTCTACAAAACAAACCATCGTCATACAGCCTAATTAACCTAGTTAAGCCTTTAAATGTCTCTTTAAGCTGTATAGAAGTGTCTTGAAAAATTTCTAGTCTAATATTATTTACTGTCATCATGACAAAGATAAAATAAATCAGTTATTAGAGATGAGTTATTAAAACTATTATGTTTAGAAATGTGTTGAATAAATCAGAAATTGGGAAAAAGTAAACGGGGGCTAATGACTCAGGGGGGCTAATAATTCTGACTTCAACTGTATCTTGAATGAATAATGTTTAGATAATTGTCTAAAAATACTAAGGGGGAAGATAATTCTTTTGACTTTCATCAGTGCGGCATAATGTAAGTCGTTAATAATTGTTATTTTGGATGAAGACCGAACACTTCATATGCATCATGCTCTGTTTTCAAATCAAATGGAGTATAAACTAAACACCGGAATTCATATCGTTCATATCCATTGTTTTGTTTTCCAGTCCTGTGTGGAGACTCGAACTGAACGCCATTTTTCTTTCATCTAAAACCTCTCCAGCATCTCAGGATGTGACATCGCAGGTTTACAGAAGTAAGTTTGTATAAATCTGAGCTCTCTTTCTCCCCCTGAGCACATGCTGAGGCATGTTTGATATTTCAGGAGCTTCTTTCAGTTCTTATGCGACAAAAACACTTGATGACTGACTTTTTTGGGGCTGTAGATTTTAAAAATGGCGAGTGAGAGTCTGTAAACGCTGGCAGCATGTTTATATCCGCCCTGGAGAGGTTAAACGGTCAGAGTCAGAGGTCACGGTGCTGAGATTAGTTTGCTGAACTGGCCGAAAGCAACAGAAGGAAAGCATCAGAATGGAAAATGACGGAGTGCTCTCTCTCTTAGCCTCTGGATCGATCCACGCGCAGGCGGTCAGTAAAGCCCTCTCAGGCAGAACCGAATCTCCACACAGGTCAGAAAGTGAACACAGATCATCTCAAACTCATTTCAGCTCACATTCGTCATAGCGGAGCATTACTCATCATTACAAGCTTAAAGACAACATGAAATGAGATTCAATTAAAATGCCAAAATGATAGTCAGTGGTAAATGATGTGCAAATTGATCATGAAAGATCATCTATTTTAATTTTATATAATTATAGTTTCCACCAAAATCTAAAGCAGAACATTCATAAAGTCAAATAATATATATTATGATGTTAAAATGATTCCTGAAGGATCACGTGACACTGAATATGCTAAAAATTAAATCATGGAAACAAAACACATATACCAAATATAAATAAATAAATGTAAGAATATATTTTGCAAGCTATAGAAAACCACAGCTTTAATTTGTCATTATACTGAAAGTAAAATAAAGGTTTTTATTTTCTCAATAGGAATTTATTAGTAGAAATGCACTGATTTATTAGCCACTGATGTTCACCAATATTGGATAAATTTAAAGCTAATAGCAATAATATTTAAAATCTATACACGCTATTTAAAGGAAATAATGTTGTAAATTATGTGCAAAACTAATAATAAAAGATCATCAATTTTAAAATTATTAAAATGATTCCTGAAGTATCACGAGACACTAAAAATGGTTAGTGGTTAGTATTAACGGTTGTTTTCTAAAACTTAATATATATATATAAATATATATATATATATATATATATATATATATATATATATATATATATATATATACTATATAGTGAGTTTTAGAAAACAACCGTTAGTTTAATTTTCTTTTCAGCTTAGTCCCTTTATTAATCTGGGGTAGCCAGAACTGAATAAACTGCCAATTTATCCAGCACATGTTTTACGCAGCGAATGCCCTTCCAGCTGCAACCCATCTCTGGGAAACACCCATACACTACAGACAATTTAGCCTACCAAATTCACCTATAGCGCATGTGCTTGAACTGGGGGATACCGGAGCCCCTGGAGGAAACCCATGCAAACCCAGGGAGAACATACAAACTCCACACAGAAACGCCAACTGACCCAGCTGAGGCTCGAACCAACGACCTTCTTGCTGTGAGGTGACAGCACTACCTACTGTGCCTCCCATAAAAAAAAACACAGTTTTGAATTGTAATTATATTTAAAGTACAAAAAAGTTCTTTTGGTTATTCAATAAAAACAGAATTTATTAGTTGGGATTCACTGATGTGTCAGCCACCGTTATTTACAGATTAGTTTAAAGCTAATATTTAAAATCCCAAAACGCTATTATGTGGGAAGTAATGCTGTAAATTATGTGCAAAATTGATCAAACGTGATCATAAAAGATTGTAATCTTATTTACCTTTTTTGTGTTGTGTTTTTTATTAAATAAATGCATCAGTGAATATAAAAGACTTAAACTAAAATAAAGATTTTAATTTTTAATGAGCATTTATTAGTAGAAATGCACTGAATTATAAGCCACCGATATTCACAGATATTGTATTAATTTAAAGCTATTAGCAATTATTTGTTAAATACCAAAATGCTATTTAGTGAAAATAATGTTGTAAATGATGTGCAAAATTGGTCATAAAATTTTATATTTAATAGTTTCCGCCAAAATCTGAAGCAGAACATTCATAACATTAAATATGTTATAATACTAAAATGATTCCTGAAGGATCACGTGACACTGAGGATGCTGAAAATGACATCTAAATAAATAAATAAACAAAATAAAATAAATGAAAGAATTAAAAAAAAAAAAAAAAAAAATATATATATATATATATATATATATATATATATATATATATATATATATATATATATATATATATATATATATATATATATATATATATATATGGTGGCGCAGTACGTAGTGCTGTTGCCTCACAGCAAGAAGGTCGCTGGTTCTAGCCTCGGCTGTTTTAAATTGCAATCTTATTTACCTTTTTGTGTGTCTTATTTTCTTACTAAATAAATGCATCAGTGAGTATAAAAGACTTTTAAAGTAAAATAAAGATTTTCTTTTCAATAAGAATTTATTAGCAGGGATTTATTGATGTATCAGCCACTGATATTTACCGATATTCACCGATATTGAATTAATTTAAAGCTATTGGCACTAATATGTAAAATCCCAAAATGCTATTTAGTGGGAAATAATGCGGTAATGATGTGCAAATGATCATAAAAGGTCATCTATTTTAATTTTATATCTAATAGTTTCCACCGAAATCTGAAGCAGAACATTCATAATATCAAATAACTATATTATGATATTAAAAGGATTCCTGAAGGATCACGTGACACTTAATGTGCTGAAAATTTAATCAAAATCCATATAATATATAAATAGAATTTTAAAGTAAAATAAAGGTTTTTTATTTATTCATTAGGAATTTATTCAATAGAAATTTAGATTTATCGACCACCGATATTTACCGATATCCAACGATATTGAATTAATTTAAAGCTATTGACACTAATATTAAAAAAGCAGATGCTGATGATTAAAATGTGTAATTTACATATAGCAATAGAACTTTTTAAGTTTATTAAATATGTTCTATTATATGTTAAATAAAAGTTTATGTTGTTAAAATAAATATTGAACAGCAAAAATAACCTGAAGATTGTCAAATTGTCATTTTTATTTTAACTTGTGCTTTCATTCGTTAATTTTCCTTATTTATCAGGGGTCGCCACAGCGGAATGAACCGCCAACTATTCTAGCATATGTTTTACAAAGCGGACGCCCTTCAAGCCGCAACCCAGCACTGGGAAACACCCATACAGTCTCACATTCACACACACTCATACACTACGGTCAATTTAGTACTATAGCACATGTGTTTGGACTATGGTGGAAACCGGAGCACTCGGAGGATACCCACACCAACACGGACAGAACATGCAAACTCCACACAGAAATGTCAACTGGCCTAGTCGGGACTCGAACCGGCAACCTTCTTGCAGTGAGGTGACAGCACTTACCACTGAGCCACTCTTAAAATGATGGACAGTTGAATGTTAAATGGATCCAATTTAAGTTCAATGTAAAACTAATTTAATAGAGAAAACTAAACTAGTATTGTATCGTAACCTACACATTTTTCCTGTTAATATCGGTATCAGCACCCCCCAAAATTTGGTGCATCCATATTTATTAGACATTTATCTTAGTAAGTTAATTTCATGTTGTCTTTGAGAATTTTAGGAGACTTTCACAGTGTGAAGATGGCATGGTGTGAGACATGCTGAGAGTTAATGCACAGGAGCAGTGAAATATGAGCATTGATCATTGAGAATGAAAGTGTTTGACAGGCTTGAGGAGCAGAAATGAGCAGAACGAGAAACATCAGAGATAAAGTATGAAGTATAAGAGTGCAGCGTTTACCTGAGCGCTGGTTCTGTGGAGGAACAACACCATTATACACACACAAACAGCACTCTCTGTGAGCTCAAACGGGGATTTCTTGTGGGATACAGAAGCCGTTATGTCTGAATAATAAACTAATAAATTAAACTTGAACACTTTCTGAGCAAGATAATAAATAATTTACTATTTGTTTCAAGTCATAACCTTTTTAATTAGAAGTTTCTCCCTGACATCTGCTTATGAAATTGGTATAAAATAGTCATGTTTTTAAAATGTTTTTTTTTTATTTAAAACTATTGTTATTGTTTTTCAGAACAGGAATTTTGTTTATTAAACCTGATGTATGAAATAATCAGCCGATTTGAATGTTACCACTCGATTATCAGTGGTTATCTGCTAAGATATAATGGGCCAGTAGGCGCCTCATGTACCTACTAGTAGGCTCAGAGAGCTGTTATTATTCATTTACATGCTAAATCAGCTATAGATAACGAAAGTTAACGAGAATTATTTATATTATTTATTACATTTCCCATTTTGTATTTTATTAACATCCCCTACCCCAACCATCACAGTAATGTAAAATAAGATCTGGAGTCTTCTCTATTAGTATAGCTGATTAACCATGTGAATGGATGATAACAGCCTTCTAAAGCCTGGTTTATACTTCTGCGTCAAGTGATCGGCGTGACCTACGACGCATGCAACTCGCGTAGCTGTGCATTTATACTTCTGCATGCTGTTTCTGTTGGTCGGCATTAACACTTTCGAAACACTAGTTGGCAGTGAGGTGTTTGTGTTCCTCTGTGTCGAGTTTCTTCGCTGGTGTTTTGTTTTTCCTGAACGCTTCCTGAATGTACAAGTGGCTCAAACTCGCTCAGTTTGAGGCAGGAACCGGCGGACGTGCAACAACTTTAACTATGAGGTAAACACAAAACAAAACTTTCCATCCGGAGCTCCTTCACGAGACTCCACACTTGTAAACAATCTCCATCGGGCTCGCGGTGCTCTCGGTCCCACCCAGACTCCTCAGCGCTACCAAGCCGACCAATCACAGAGCTTGCATTATGTGTCGTTGCGATATGTAGTTACATTTTTTGAGCGGTGCACGTCAGCGACGGTCGCAGCGTAGGGCTATGCATCAACACGCAGGCTGCGCCATAGCATACGTGTGTGCTTGACGCAGAAGTATAAATCAGCCTTAAGCCTACTAGTAGGCGCAGAAGGCCCCTACTGGCCCATATTTATCAGATGATAACCACTGAAAACGTCCATTCAATTAAGTGATAACATTCGTAGTGGGTGAAATAGTAGTTAATTTTACAGTTAATAAATAATTCATGTGAGATTTAGAAGTGTTTTCCATTTATTTACCGTTCTGAATTACATTAGAGGACATTTATCTCTGCCCTGTCAGCTTTCAATGTTGAAAATTCAACCCTACAGTTTAAAAAAGTGACTTTTATTGACATTTTACTATTTTGAAACATTATATTGTATAACAAATAATTTATAGAGAATAAATTCTGTAGGAAAAGGGCTGGCAGTTTATTATTCCGTAATTTGTAAGACCAACAAAGCCAATATATCACTTTAGACTATTAAAAATGTAAACAAATGTCACGTTTTCAACATCAATTGCTGTTGAAGGAAAGATAGAGGCAATAAAAAAGCATAACTAAAGGAAAAAAAACCCTGAATAACAGTATAAAAAAACTATTGATTTACAGATATTTTTCAAGTCATTCATTTTCTTGTCGGCTAAGTCCCTTTTTTACCCGGGGTCGCCACAGCGGAATGAACCGCCAACTTACCCAGCAAGTTTTTACGCAGCGGATGCCCTTACAGCCACAACCCATCTCTGGGAAACATCCACACACACATTCACAAACTACGGGCAATTTAGCCTACCCAATTCACCTGTACCACGTCTTTGGACTGTGGGGGAAACCGGAGCACCCGGAGGAAACCCACGCAAAGGCATGGAGAACATGCAAACTCCACACAGAAACGCCAACTGATCCAGCCGAGGCTCGAACCAGCGACACAGCGACCTTCTTGTTGTGAGGCGACAACACTACCTACTGCGCCACTGCCTCGCCTTATTTTTCAAGTATAAAAGAAATTCTTAAAAAACGCTTAAATGTTTTTAATAGAGTATCGCGTTTGCTGCCTCAGACTTCTAGGGATTAAACAATTTAGAGAGAAAAACAGCTCAGTTTTATTTAAAGGATCAAACTGAGCAAATATTAGACAGATACAAATAACATGAATACATTTCCTTACATGTATTTAATAATAATTAATAATAATTCGTTACATTTATATAGCGCTTTTCTGGGCACTCAAAGCGCTTTACACAATGGGGGGGGGAATCTCCTCATCCACCACCAGTGTGCAGCATCCACCTGGATGACGCGACGGCAGCCATTTTGCGCCAGACCGCACACCACACACCAGCTGATTGGTGGAGAGGAGACAGAGTGATGATATGCCAATCATGATATGGGGAGGGTTAGGAGGCCATGATGGACAGAGGCCAGTATGCCGGGGTTAAACCCCTACTCTTTTTCGAAGGACATCCTGGGATTTTTAACGACCACAGGGAGTCGGGACCTCGGTTTAACGTCTCATCCGAAAGACGGCGTTCACTGAGCAGTATAGAGTCCCCGTCACTATACTGGGGCATTAGGACCCACACAGACCGCAGGTTGGGCGCCCCCTGCTGGCCTCACTAACACCACTTCCGGCAGCAACCTAGCTTTCCCAAGTGGTCTCCCATCCAGGTACTGACCGGGCGCAGCCCTGCTTAGCTTCAGTGGGCGACCATGTGAGAGTTGCAGAGAGCTAGCTGCCGGCTATTTCTAATAGCTTGTCGTAAATCAGTGAGCTTACTACTTGTATAAAAGTATATAAGTGTTGGATGTCATCCCATTTCTCCAGTAACATATCTTAAATGCTTAGTTTTATAATCAAGGCTCTGTAAGTTTTAAAACCCATAATGCAATGCACAGCAATGCAGATTGAGAGATGAACACATAAAGGCTCCACCTCTGAGAAACAGTGAGATAAAAGGTTCTGGAAATAAATGATTTTGAACAGATACAATTTTAGATGAATAGATTTACATTTAGATGACCTATAGTGCATGTCTTTGGGTTTGTGGGGGAAACCGGAGCACCCGGAGGAAACCCTGCGAACATGGGGAGAACATGCAAACTCCACACAGAAATGCCAACTGAACCAGCCGAGGCTCGAAACAGCGACCTTCTTGCTGTGAGGCGATCGTGCTACCCACTGCACTACCGCGTTGCCTTATAAATTAAATTAATTTGTATGTTGATATCTGTCCATTAGTTTTTTGTTGTTAAGTTTCTAGTTTCTTTAAATTAAATTTTAGAAAGAATAAGTCAAAATTAAGAGGGTTTTTTCTCAAAACAAGCTAAATAATCTGCCAATGGGGTAAGCAAAATAATCTGGTTTTCACTTTGAAATAAAATGGTCCTGCTTGCCATATTGGAGAGATTATTTAGATTGTTTTACCGAAAAACTCTTAATTTTGACGTATTATTTCTGAAAATAAGACAATATGTTTTGCTTGTCTAGAAAACGCTTCTTCACTTAAGCTTAATTGACTTAATTTTAAAATTTGGACTAGAATCAAGACTAAAAAACTAAGAAAGAAAATAATTTATTTGCACTAAATAAATTGACTTGACTTGTTATTATCAATAAGATTGTATATCAACTTAATACTGCATATTAATTTCGAGTGTGTCCTCGTTGCAGCCTGCAGCATGATGGCGTACTGGATCAGGTCCAAATAGTGCAAGCTGCTGTTGCTAGAAATGAGAATTCGTTCGTTTATTCATCCATTTTTCTCCGGCTTAGTACTTTATTTATTAGGGGTTGCCACAGTGGAATGAACCACCAACTATTCCGGCATATGTTTTACGCAGCAGATGCCCTTCTAGCCTCAACTCAGTACTAGGAAAACACTCATACACTCTGGGCAATTTAGTTAATCAATTCCCCTATAGCGCATGTGTTTGAACTGTGGGGGAAACCGAAGCACTTGGAGGAACCCCACGCCAACACAGGGAGAACATGCAAACTCCACATAGAAATGCCAACTGGCTCAGCCGTGAATTGAACAAGCGACCTTTGTGCTGTGAGGCGGCAGTGCTAACCACTGAGCTGCCCTAAATTTGAATTATTTATATTGATTATTAAATTTCCGATTACATTGTGTGTTATTAATGTCTACACCTACCCTAACTGTCACATACACTAACATCTACACCTATCGTTACATGGTTCCTGTAGCATGGGCATTACCATAGTGGTTATTTCAATGTCCACTACGTATTGGACCTGATCCAGTATGTAATCATGCTACAGACTGCAGCGAGGACATCTTGTAATCTTCACCCACGTTGTCTATAGTATATTGTATATCCTGACCATTATTCTTCTATTGGTGTAAAATCAACAACTGTATGATGACCACAAGGATATCACTGCATCACAGAGAGCACTGAGTGAGAAAGATGAAGAGAGAGAGAGAGAGAGAGAAACAGAGACAGAAGCACAGCAGGGTGGGTGGAATACTATAACAGCGCTGTGATTGGTTGGTTGTTATAATACTCCACCCACCTTAGCTGCGATCCTTTAGGCGTGGCGACGCCGTAGCCCTTGGAGTCCAGATTCCCTCCGACCTTCATGGTGTCGCAGGGCTTGCGCTGTTCCGTGTACTCGTTCATGGTGGACTCCAGCAGGAAGGCGTATTTGCCTTTGGACTTGCGGACTCGAGCGACGCCCTCTGCTGTGGTCTTGGTGAAGACGGTGGGCTCCGCTGACTTCATGTAACTCCACATTTTTTCATACACCGCGATTTTCGATCTCTAGAGAGTGAAAGACATGTGGTGGAACACTGGAATTTGTACCCATAGCCTCTTTCACACATAGGCCCCGTTTACACTAGTGCGTTTTAGTTTTAAATTGGCGTTTTAGATTAAAAACGATCCGCGTCCACACTAGCGATTCACCTAGCGTTTCTTAACATATCTCCGTCAACACTACGCCACCAAAAACGTATACATGACCATTCGCGCACTCTGCGAATGCATGTTCTAGTATAAACAGGAAGCATGTGTCTCGCTTGGCATTTGGTTTTTGTTAGTCAACAAACGCCGGTTGAACAATGAACGCGATGGCAAAGAAAGCAAGAGAGGTATTTTTGTGGACAGACGACGAGGTTGAGATGTTACTAAACGTAACAAATGAATACCTGCAAAATGGCGCCTAAAACAGACAATAGTGCAAACAACGCTCCCATTTCTGTGTCCATGTTGTTGTTTACAGTGAAGGTTGGTCTGCTGTCTTCCGGTAGCGTTAAAGCCATGTGTTATAGTCATGTGATAGGGGCTTGACGAATAAGGGAAGGATACGCAATGACACAAAAGCCCCAATCAGGGAGCGAATCTCAGCAGCCCCGTCTCCGTTTTCAGATGTCTCCATTTTCTGTCATCCACACTGAGACGGTGCAGCAGCGTTTTAGAATAAAAAAAGACTCTCCAGCGTTTTTAAAACGCTTCGTTTCGGCGTTCGAAAACTCCGGCGTAGTGTGGACGAATGGCGTAACCGTAGCAAAACTTATGCGTTTTCAAACTAAAACATATTAGTGTAAACGGGGCCATAGTGTACAAGTTATGCACTAAATGATGCACTACACCAGGGGTGCCCAAACTCAGAGTTTAGCTCCAGCTTACCTCAATATACCTGCCTGGAATTTTCTAGTATGCCTACATAGAGCCTGATTAGCTGGTTTAGGGGTGTTTAATTGGGGTTGAAGCTAAAATCTGGGCTCAATCAGGACTGAATTTGGGCACCCCTACACTGAACATTTTGCAGTTGACCCAGCCGGGGCTTGAACCAGCGACTTTCATGCTGTAATGCCGAGTTCAGACTGCATGATTTTCAAAGTAGTCATGTCACAGATGTTTTCACACTGCATGTCTATCTGGGCTAGCGTTTCTTCGCTGCTTTGTTTGCACTGCAAGGTGGATTGGCGACAGGGACTTTCACATTGCATGACTTTAGTATACAAAGATTCGCCAACAACTTCGTCCAAACTACTTCTCACAGCCAAAAACACGTAGTATATCTTTTGTTATTAACTACATAATGAGAAAGAAGCCTTTAATGGGGTAGAAAATGTACATGTTTGCTCACCTGGGTTTAAAGGGAATTAGCCATTTCTCCTCAATGTTTATAATAAACAAATTTCTTTCTGTATGAAACGTCAAACAGACACGGGTGCTCCTGAGTCCTGTCAAACCTCCACTAGTTTTCCCTCCATTTCGGGGGTCCAAATAAACCGAAAAAGAGCGCTTTTAACTTCTCCCCCAGCCTCCCGCTGGCCTGCAGCAGGTATACACACACACACGCACACACAAGTGAATGCTGCTCTCTCATTGGCTGAAGGCGATCGCCGATGTTATTTTCAGTCAAAACTCAATTCACACGGCATGATTTGAATCGCCGACAGCTCCAGATATTCAGCACACCAAATATCTCACAGGCATCGGCGACTCATCGGCGATTCTCTCAGATCGCGTCTTTGACAGTTCATACTGTGTGATTGTCACTCACGTGCACGAGCAGCGATTTGCCTGTGATTTCAGGCATTTGTCGGCGATTTCTCAAAACCTGTCGGCGAGCCAAAATCGAGGCTAAAATCACGCAGTCTGAACTAGTCATAGGCTACCCACTGCGCCACTGTGATGCCTAATCTAGCTTGATAAATGTAAATACATTTTTTGAAAAATCTACATTTCATAAACTTTCTGGGATTTAAGATGACCAGATTGTCTGTCACTGTCTTACGAAGAGTCTACAGAAAGTACAAAAGAAAAGCATTTATTTGAAATCTTTTCCGACATCAGAAATGTCTTTCCTGTCACACTTGATCAACTGAGTCCACCCCTGCCGAATAAAACATTCATTTCTGTCAGTTTAGCACTCGCTCAGCTCTGAAGTGTGCACCGCTGCTCAGTCTTTCGCTGTAAAAAAAGACGAATGGCTCTAATACGGCCTGTTTTGTCCTCTGAGATCTCCTATTTGACATGCTGATGTCCCAGTGTGTGTTGCAGTTGATCATCTGTGTCTCTTTCATCCGCAGGCTTTAGTCCGGAGCTCCAGCATGTGAGAGAGAAGCGGCGGCGCGTGACGGACACTCAATCCATTATAATGTTGGTCACGTCCAGCCTGGAGTCGAGTGCTGTTGTGCCGTAACACTCCAAAATAAAACATCACACACGCCGATGAATAAACAACACCCTCGACAAACCTGCGCTCACACACAACAAATGACAAACAAACTCAAGTGCTCGTCCAAACACCGCGGGACGCCTGACATTTACTTATTTCTTATATCCCCGGTTTGCTGATCAAATGCTTCTCTCCAGTATATCAGCCGTGCGCTACAAACACAGAGACAGGCTGACGCTCTTATTGTGATGGTTGCAGAATGAATACTATATCATAGCTCTATGTACTACAGTTGAAGTCAAAATTATTCACCATCTTTTTCTGTTTCCAATATTTCCCAATTGATGTTTAACAGAGCAAGGAATTTTTTACAGTATTTCCTAAACAATTTTTTTCTTTCGGAGAAAGTCTTTCATTCATTCATTTTCATCCACTTATCCGGGGCCAGGTCGCGGGGGCAGCAGTCTACGTTCACACCGAATGCGGCAAGAGCGTCAAAGTAGCCAGAAGTCATTCATTTTTAATGAGAGCCGGCGGCAAGGAGCAGCGCGGTACGTGTTCACTGGTGTGGGCGTCGAGGAGAGTTGAAATCAAGTCAACTTTATGGTAATGAGATATGACGCGGTTTGGCGTCAAGCAATCAGAATAAAGACATCCACCGCTTGACAGGAGTCCAGAGAACACAGACCTGTGAACTTTGGTTCCGACCACAGTTGTTCCCAAGGGTTTGATTATTGCGGTCGTTGGATTTATCAATTATTTACTATGTTTTCTTACAGGAACATGCATTAAATAAGTTACTGGCGAGTTACTGATGTGCATTAATGATATATTTTTATCTTTAAAAAAGCGGGAATCTCATGTGACAATACAAAACAGTATTGCTGCTTCAGGATATTTCAGACATATGGACACATTGGATAATGAAGTGGAGCAAAGCCACAGCACACGCAACTTGATCATCCATTGTTAAATGAATTTGATAAAAAGTGTGCAATTGTAACCCCGCCGGTCCTACGCCACCCAACCTGCTCCGAGCTGGTATTGAACCGTCGGCCTTTCGCATGGGAGTCGGTTGCTCTACCAAGGTTTCTGAAGACCATGGCCTCTAGCGTCTGTCACTAGAGTACCTTTAGATGTCAGAGGAGTGAGGTTTACCTGCACAGCACACACTAGCTGGCCTCCGTTACACAACATTTTCACGCTAGAAAGCATGTTTTATGCAGGAATGTAACTGATATGCTGCAACAGCCCCTTTAAATATGAGATCAATGGAGCTAAATTTGATGCTCTCGCCGCAGGAGCTGAAGGTAGACTGTGTTGTTGCCAGGGTGGCCAGAGCGACCTTGGACGGATTCTCCGCTTTCAGTGTGAACGCACAGTTAGAAGAGAACTCCAGACTTTCCTCTCCCCAGACTTTTCCTTCAGCTCCTACGGGGGGATCCCAAGGTGTTCTCAGGCCAGCCGAGAGACATAGTCCCTTCAGCGTGTCCAGGGTTTTCTTCGAGGTCTCCTCCCAGTGGGACATGCCTGGAACACCTCCCTAGGAAGGCGTCCAGGAATCATCCAAAACAAATGCACAAATGCGGCTCTACTCCCGGGTGTCAGAGATCCTCACCCTATCTATAGGTGTGCACCCTGCCACTCTTTGAAGGAAACTCATCTCGGCCGCTTGTATCCGACATCTTGTCCTTTCGGTCATGACCCAAAGCTTATGACCATAGGGGAAAGTAGGAACGTAGCTTGACCGGTAAATCAAGAGCTTTACTTTTCGGCTCAGCTCCTAAACTACAACGGACAGGTACATCGACCGCATTACTGATGCCGCTGCACCAATCCGCCTGTCAATCTCCCGTTACACCCTGCCCTCACTTGTGAACAAAGATACTTGAACTCCTCCACCTGGGTTAAGGACTTTCCTCCAACCTGGAGAAAGTCTGACTTGTTTTATTTCGGCTAGATTAAAAGCAGGTTAAATGTTTATTATTATCGTATGCATTACAGTTGTTGTCTCACCCTGAAGAACTCTTTGGTGGAGCCCGAATCGAGAGTCCCGTAGGCGATCTCTGTCTGCTTGGCCAGGTCTTCTGCGCTCTCGATGGGCGACACCATTCTCTCCACGGTCAGGAAAGCTGCCAGATTTGCAGTGTAGGAGGAAATAATGATGAGAGTGAAGAACCACCAAACTCCTCCGACTATGCGCCCAGACAGAGACCTGAGAGAGAGAAAGAGCATACACTGTAAAAAAAACATGCAAATGAGCAGTTTTCCGTATTTTATGATTCATGTTTTTATTTCGCCCCATTTATTTGTCCTTTTGATTTGCATTATGGGACCTTGATCTTTCTTTTAACAACTTTTAACCTTAAAAGGTTGAAAAAAAGTGACTTTTATGAACATTTTTAATAGTTTAAAGTAGGGATGTCCAGATCCAATCACGTGATCAGAATTCAAGCCCGATCACATGGTTTCAGACTGTTCGAAATCGGACGTTACCTCTTAATCAGGACTTGAATATATATGTATATTATATACAGTTGAAGTCAGAATTAATTATTTATTTCAAATAAATACATTTTTAAATAAATTATTTATTTATTTCAAAAAAGAAAAACATTCTACTGATCAGATCGCTTTGAGAAAAAGCACGCCTATAGCTTACCTAAATTGCAATGAATCATGGGTTTATCAATTTTATTGCAGCCGTGACACACCAACATATCTGGCCCAGTTCAGGCTCAGTTATGGGTTATTAACTTGAGACTTGACCCAGATATGGTCCATGTTTGGCCGTTGTCTGGAAGCCAGACTTGGTCTAGTCGTGTACCATAATTCACTGCCGCATGTGGGCCAAGCAAAAGCTGATTGTGTGGGCCAGAGCTTGGCCAGGGAGGATGTGGGATCCCATGGTTGGTTAATCCATATTTGACCCAATGTTGGATTACAACAACCCAGCATTTATCTATTTACATTTGTAATAATGAATGTTTTTCCACATTTAAGAGCAGCAAAACTATGCAATATCCCAAATGGAAATACAAACTCCATTCATTTGTCCAAAAATACGGCTAAGTGAAGTTTTTCAAACTAATTTCGAGAGGAGCACGTGATATAATTGACTGCAGCTGGCCGTCTATCTACACTCATTAGTTAGCCAATCAGATCTATCATAACTCACTATAAGTAGCCTAGCTAGATATTACTCCCTTATTTTCGTTTTCCGAAGAAACCCCCCATCCACCCCCTTTCTCCTCCTTTCCAAAAAGAGGAGCTTTCGAGAACCACCTGATCTCGTACTCCCCTCACATGCTCTATGGACCTGGTGGGAGCCCTGGGCTCAACTATCTCCGAGCTCAGGGTTCTCTCCCGGGACAGCATGCCAAACCTGCTTACAGTTGTCAAGCAATATCTAAGTATGAACTCTTGAAAATAGTAATATTCATTCATTCATTCATTTTCTTGTCGGCTTAGTCCCTTTATTAATCCGGACTCGCCACAGCAGAATGAACCACCAACTTATCCAGCAAGTTTTTACGCAGCGGATGCCCTTCCTACCGCAACCCATCTCTGGGAAACATCCACACACACACTCATACACTACGGACAATTTAGCCTACCCAATTCACCTGTACCACATGTGTTTGGACTGTGGGGGAAACCGGAGCACCCGGAGGAAACCCACGCGAAGGCAGAGAGAACATGCAAACTCCACACAGAAACGCCAACTGAGCTGAGGTTCGAACCACCGACCCAGCGACCTTCTTGCTGTGAGGCGACAGCACTACCTACTGTGCCACTGCCTCGCCCTAAAACAGTAATATTGTGATATATTATTAACATTTTAACAGTGAAGGATGGAAAAGACAATCACAGCTTCTGTTTCATGCTGATTTTAAACCACTGAAGGAGAAATGTGTAAGCCTGGCACGTAACGAAGCATAAAAATGGATTTGTTACTGTTCAGTATCAGTCTGTGAACCTGATGTGCCTTCATCTGATTGCTTTTCCAAAGACAACTTTCACATTATGCCGTATGAAATATCACATCTGTAATCTGTGGTTTCCATTTAGCCGACAAACAATCACCAATTAAGAACAGGTACAGAGATCTAGTAATATTATTTGGAGTCCTACATCAGTCATGACTAAAACAAAACAGCATTGGCGAAGAGTAACATATGCGATGTTTCATTTAGCATTTTCTGTCATCATTTAAGTCTTCATTTTCTCACTCTGCAAGATGGGGATATTACATTTGCACTTTAGGAATGACTTTACACTATTTCAAGTGACAGAACTCTCATTATAAGACCGCAGCACGTCTGCAAAACCTGCAGTAAATCCAGAAAAATTAGATCTCGTTAAAAGCGTGCCATTCTCCCTCTTGGAGTAATCTACTGAAACACAGTTCATCAATAACAGGACACAACTCGGAGATTCATTTAAACACTATAGTAAAATTTAATTACCCTAAAACACCAGGCAAATGCATAATATATTGTGATACGCCGCAGGCAATGGAAAGGTTTCCTCAACAATAAATGCTGGTAAAAATGTAAATGGAGCTGCCCAATTGAGTGTCAAGTCAAATTACTCCATTTCTTATTGGATTTCCTCAGAAGAAACAAATCTATCAGTTTATTTGGTTTCTGGTCCATTTAACAAAGTCAGACGCATTCTGATAACACTCTCCCAATGAAAAACTATAGTATATTATCTCACACTGATTATCATAAGCAACTAACACTGAATTAGATTGGAATGTGAATACAATTAAAATTTAAAGCATTACTACAGTTATTTGATAATACAGAGAATGCTTTGTATTGAAATTGACCACATAAAATCAATTGTTTTCTACACCAATATTAATGTTTTTTTATACAGAGTTCTACCTTTTAGATATGAAATATTGTTAAAGAGTAAAAAAAAAATGTCGGAAAAGAATTGTATAACTGTTTCTGGATTTAAATATTCGCGCTTACATTCTAACCAATCATGTTTAAAATATGGTTTGAGTTATATGGAATTAGACCAATCACAAGGCAGTGCTCGTGCTGCTATTGTCCAATTACTGCGTTGATACAGGTTGGGGGCGGAACGAACAGTAGGAGTTCACGGTAAGTGGCAAGTTTGTAAAAGTAAAATTATGATGATTTACGTTTTGGTTTTTTTAAGTACACACCGGCCAAAATGTGTGTAATGACGGTTATTAACACAAGCCGCGGGCTTTATTACTGATTGTTTGTTTGAATTACAGCTGGATAAACAAATGAAAGGGATTTTGAGGTAACGTTACAACTCTGACAGGATCAGTCGATGTTTTTTTTATTATCGCAGATTGTACCGACCAACACAAACTCTTGAAACCTGGAGAAGTTTTAGATGATTGGATTTAATACGGCTCAAACCTCCGTGTTTACAATTACATCCGTACCGAGAGCTTTACTGCATCTGCGCCACACAGGTAACGTTAAGCCTTTTACTGAAATCTAACTAGCAATGAAAGAATATCAAGAGGAAAAAAGGTCAGAAAGGGATTACAATCGCAATTATTATATACAAATGCAATTATGTGAGTCTTTTTAAAAATAGCTTTCTTAATCAATATTGTCACAATTATATATTTTTTCTTGAACACGTTTTGCTTTAGAATTTCGCGACCATGAGCACTAGGCTTTTATAAATACTGCTACGGGATGAAGTCTGCTTTTACTTTCAAGTGAACACCTTCTTGCCATTTTGGTTTTAAAGATGATCTGTCTGCGATGTCAAGTTTGCTGTGTTATAAATTAAATATGTCATGTGTTTGCAAATTTCGAGCAGATCGAGGTCTTACATAAGCACTGCGTGTAAAATTAAGATGTTATGTTTGCTGCTATAAGTCAAATTTTCAACCTATGCCTAGGCATATTTTACAAATACATAAATAATTATTTTTTATTAAAGAAAAACACTAGTCATAATGACAAAAGTAGCCAAGATTTATTTATTAACAAAATCTGACAATACATGTAGTACTTTTATTATTTTTATTTTTGGCCCTGCACACACTTAATTTCACCTCAAATATTTAGGCTATTTATTTATTTTGTAAATGACTACAAATTACATACATTAAAATTTAGATAAAATTTATAACAAACGAAATAAGTTTCAAAAAGATTTTTAAATAAAAAATAGACGAGGTTAAGTGTTCAAAAACAGGTCTGACTCACTCCTTTTCTTTCAGCATATGCCATCCCAATAATACATCCTTATTTAATTACAATGAACAAATTGCACAAAACGGCGGTTTATTTTGCTGTGGCGACCACAGATTAATAAAGGGACTACACCGAAAATAAAATAAATGAATGAAATTGCACAAAACAGTGATATTTAAAAGTAAAGTAACAGGCTATTTAAAAGTACACTTTATAAAAATCTAATTTACAAGAGCTAAAGCAATATGAAATGTGTTGAGGCACATCTGCTTTTATTTATTATTTTAGGTTTGTTATGATTTTTGTGCAGGGGGTTTATTATTTAATTGATCATTAAATCAAATTGAAAATCTAACTTTTTTGTTCATTAATCGGTTGCCTTTAAAAAAAAACACAGAAATTAACAACCGCAGACTGTCCGCTACTCCAGATTATTTCGTTCACTCGGCACTGCGTATTCAAGTAGCCTATCAAACATTTATATTAAGGAGATATTTAGGCTATTTCATGATTTTTTTATTTTAACGTTGTTTGGGCTCAATTAGGCTGTTTTTTTTTTTGTTTTGTTAATGAACTGCTACACATCTTTTCATTAAATATTTAGATTATAAACTGATGTTTTAACTTTCTGACTCCAAGATTGCAATGTAATGTTCTAAATAAAATAAAGTATAGGCTGATGATCATTTTATTTGCCTGCAAATGATTTAAACTGCTGATTTTGTTTACCCAGAGGAGAACTGCATGTATACAGCGCGATATGATACAGCGTGTTTAATTCTTGTGCTATTTTAAGTGAATGTAAAAAAACCTGGAACGAACACCCCTGATTACATTCTAATTTAAAAATCGGTTTGAAATTATGCGATTTGTAGGCTTATTATTATTATTATTATTATAAATAATACCGGGGTTTTACAAACAGGAAAAATGCTATAGTTATTCATAGTAAATACTACATAGTTTAACCATAAAACAATAAATTGTATTATTTATTGATTAGAATTTTAGTTAATATAGACTTTGTTTATTTTAAAGTTTAAATAAGAACTTTAATGAATGCGCATTGTAGTATTAGTTATAGTGAAATTATAAACAGTTCTATACTTTAGTTTTTACTACTGTAAATACATTGTGGTGTATTGTAGTTTCATTTATTTATTGCAGAATTGAGTAATTTTTATATTAACGTTAGTATAGTTGTTGTTACCATAAAACATACAGTGCTTAGCATATATGAGTACACCCCCCCCCACAAATCTCTTATTTGAATGAATATTTTCCATAGGATGCTTTACAATATTATATGTGTACATATACAATAGATTAGTCAGTACTGAAGCCAAATCTGGAGCTAATCTAACAAAATAACTTTAAAAAAAATAGTAGCCCAAATTTATATGTTAGGAAAAAAATATTAAATAATATTTTCAAACATGGCAAAAAAATATATACGATTTGGTTGAAATGTTGTTGTTTGTAATTCGTTTTGCAGTATTTTGCATGAATTTAAATGTATCATCTTTCCTTTTCCAATGATGTTCTGTGACAAAAATATAATTTAAATAAATATATCTGTTTAATAAATCTGTTTCGTTCAAATGCACCTAAATTACCCATATTCACTGAGAAATGGAGAAAAACGTTCATTTTTAAAATGGGATGTACTCGTATATGCTGAGCACTGTGGAATTACCTTAGTCGATTAAGTACTTTTACTATAGTGTTCTTCAAAAACTATAGTCCTATAGTTTTTGTTTACTATAAATTCATTCATTCATTCATTCATTCATTTTCTTGTCGGCTTAGTCCCTTTATTAATCTGGGGTCGCCACAGTGGAATGAACCGCCAACTTATCCAGCAAGTTTTTACGCAGCGGATGCCCTTCCAGCCGCAACCCATCCTGGGAAACATCCACACACACATTCACACACACACACTCATACACTACGGACAATTTAGCCTACCCTATTCACCTGTACCGCATGTCTTTGGACTGTGGGGGAAACCGGAGCATCCGGAGGAAACCTGCACGAAGGCAGGGAGAACATGCAAACTCCACACAGAAACACCTACTGAGCCGAGGTTCGAACCAGCGACCTTCTTGCTGTGAGGCGCCAGCACTACCAACTGCGCCACTGCCTCGCCTTTTTTACTATAAATTACTATAGTATATTTTTACTATGCTAAGCTACGTCTTCATCATTATTGTTCTGAATAAGCAACCTCTACAAAAGAAACATGCATATTGTGTATATAAAAAAATTGTATTAGTGCAAAACCATCAACAAAAGCATTTACAATCCATAAACAACATTGGAGTCTTAAAAAAATAAATAAAAATAAAACGGCTATAAAATGTTTCCCATTGGAGAACCTGGCCATTGTGCCCTATTATGGCGCACAGTTCTTTAAACTAATATATTGTTCAGCATTGGGAGTGTGTCTGTCAGCACTGATGTCATAATGCCCCTTTAATACCTGATGTCACAGTGTCTGCTTTTAGCTTCTGATGTCAGCTGTTTTTCTGCTGCTTTTATGAATAATTTGACTTGAATCTGTCAAGTCATGATGTCGATTATAGTTCAGCTCAGTAGGCTTTGCGTATTTTAAGTGTGCGACTGTAGTCTGTACTGTCACTGCACTGCTCAGAAATAAATTTTAAATGCAGAGAGAGAGTCAGGCGCTGACCCCATCTGAAGAGTCTGGTCCTCAGAGAGTACCTGCACTGACGAGAGAGCACAATCGCACCTTTAAAGGACAAACCTCTTGATATCCAGGGCCAAACAAAATCTGCAGACATTTTTTTTCCAGCCATTTCTTTGCAGAATTACATTTATTTTGGGAGTATAGTAATTGAAAACCTAAAATATTAAATTAAAATTAATAACTTTTCAACTTTTTTGTTTAAGGTTTACAATGCAAATCCAATTAGATCCACTTGTTTGGTAAACAAAGCAAGTTTCTCATATAATATATTTCCAAAATGATTGAAAATATTACTTTACAAACAGTATTGTAATTCAGTAATATAGCTGAATTTGATATAAAAACTGAATAAATCTATATTTACACACATTTTGTAACCAGGGATGTGACACTGACAACAGGGGTGCGGATGCAAGTGCAGGGTTTTATTGACAGGATGGTCAGGCAAGCAATGATCAACATAGGAGCAAACAGATGTACGAGGGCAATCTAGAGTCGTATAGTCAAAATAGCAGGCAGATGGTCACAAGGCAGGCAGCAGACAGGAATAAAACAAGAAAACAAGGCGAGGATCAAAACAAGACAAAGGAAAACACATTGTAATGTCACTATGCAGATAACAAGACTCAGCAACAACTGTGTGTTAGTGTGCTGTATATATAGTGCAGTAATCAGTGCAAAAGCAGCATCAGCTGTGAGATTGTAATCAGCCAGAATCAGGAACGGATGTGTGTTTGGTGCATTACTGGGTTTTGTAGTCCATTACATGTTTGATTGCTGAAAAGCTTAAAAACCGCGAAAAGAAAGTCTCAAAATTCGAACGACGCCGGCAACATAGATTTAAACAAAAAGTCAATTCACACACGCGCATCACCTGATCCGCAAATGCAAAACTTCCTTTTCACTCACGTAAATTAAGATGCATGAATGCAAAACATAATATTTGTTTTCACGAACATGTTTATGTTTGCGCAAATCTTAAATTCACAGACTCAGATGGAAAGTCATTCGTTTGTGGATGTAAAACTGCAGATACAACATCAACAGAGCAAATAATATTGATACTAAATTCATCCCATAGATTTGGTGTTTGTGTGAATGTTTTCCAGAGACCTCTGGTGGTTAGATCGCTGGTGATCATGACACATTTACATTAGCAAATAGATCTACTCAAAAATTTCTGTCCACACAGATTCCGTGTGGACCTGTGTACCGGTAAATAATCTTCCTATGATACAAAAAATAGACATAATAACCATAAAACCTAAAATCGGTCTGTGCAATCATTTTAACAGAAGCATGCGTGCAATTTTACATGTATGAGCTTGTTTACAATAAAACTTACTGACATACTTTTTAAAAATCACTTCATCAGAGTGTTTGAAATCATACCTTTTTGTGACCAGACGTGATTTCATTTCATGTTACAAAGTAGAGCTGGGCGATCATTTTTTTTTCATATCAGTCGATATCGATATTTATCACGATAAATGTAAAATCTTTATATCTATCAGTTATATAAGATTTTCAGCGTGCCAGTGGCTTTGTGCAGCGGATTTAACACATTTAGTGAAATGTTTTAGCTGTCTGACAATGTAAATAATAAACAAAAGAACAATCTTTATTCAGCATTTACTGTTTAAGTTTTCAACAACCAAAGACATTACCTACAAGTTATTGGATATTATTAAAAAAAAAAAAAAAAAAAAACGATTTGGAACAACGTGAGTTAATAGTCACAGAATTTTCAGTTTTGGATGAACTCTCCTTTTAATAATGAGTATGGTGAATTTAGGGTAAAAAATACTTTAATGTATTTTATTTAGGGATGCTAATGATTACTTGATCTATTAATTGTCGATAACGCTTTAATTGATAGACCTTATCGATGACGGATTAAGCATGGACATGTAAAGGTTTAGTTCTGCTTTTCGCTGTGAGTCGCATCCACGCATTACATCATCAGGTGTGTGCAGTTTACCTTACTTATGCTGTCACCCTCTTGACATCCCATATTGTGGGTCGCATAAACCCTTGTTATGCGCATATCTCCGATATATCCGCGCGTGTTTTAACCAAATTTATCTGACAGACTAGCACGAATAGGTCTAAGCAGACTCTCAATTTACAAATCGCGCATCACAACGAAAACATGCGGAGACCCAGCCGGGGAACCTCTCCATTTACACATCGAGCTTCTGAGCTCCATCCAAGTTTATTCTTCCGAGGTAACCCAAGAAATCTGTCAGTGCTGCGAAAAGACTGTCCAGTTCATGCTGCTCAGACCGCACTTAGTTAATGAATTAAAATGAAACCGTGAAAATAGTTTGATGGATTGTTCTGGCGCTAAAGCATAGAGCGGGCTTGTGTTAAAGCGCTTCACCTCAGATGTTATTCATTCCTCTTGTTTATGCTGTAGATAACTGACCAACAAAATATACATCAAAATTAAGTTACACATTATACAAAACGAAATTCGATACAACAAGATACATTTTCAAGGAAATATGTTTATTTATTTAGTTTGTGTTCGTGTTAGTTCTGCGGGTGGATGATGCTTCTTGTCAACAATGTCTGTGACTCTGACCTTTTTTACCTTATTTCTTTCTTACTCCTTTCAGCGCAACTAACACTTTATGGCTGTAAACTTGAGCGGCGTGCGGCAGTCGGAAGGGTAGGCTGCAAAATGCTTGCGCAACGTTACGCATAACCGCATAAATATTATCGAGCAATTATCGAACTGTCATTATCGTTTTATTGAAAATTTTTATATCGTTATAATTATCAATATCGAATTATCGCCCAGCCCTATTTACAAAGTGAGGAAGAAATCAGGCTATTTTATAATATTCAATACAGTAATAAGTCCAGGTCTATTAGTATTATGTTAGAAATATACTTTATGCTTTTAAAATTCCCTGGATGGCTTGAAGAACAAAATTAATGCACATATTGCCACAAGCGTTTGCTTATTGTGTTCATTAGAGCTGCACGATTCTGGCTAAAATGAGAATCGAATGATTTTTTTTGCCTAAAATAAAGATCAGGATTTTCTCACGATTCTGTAGATGTAAAATAAAGGTTAATATGAGTGGAATATTATTATTGTTATTCTCAAACATGTGGTAAAACAGCAATAGGCTTTGTGTAGCTGTACTGTTGGTTAAAATGCTAAATGTTGTATAGACTTGGAATGGTGGACTTGCACAGACTTTAGATTTGTCCTGGTCATTAATGCTGATGATAATTCTGATGTTGAATTGTGTTTGAGACATTTGCTTACAATCTGTCATTTTCTGCTTAAAATTTCAAAAAAGTCTCTGCAGGATTTTCGTGAATACAGAAGACTGGGTGAGTATTTTTGCATTTCGGCGGGTTTTGGATACTTTTTGGGCTGGAATCAGTCAGCTTTATCTGGCAACAATGTGCGCGCTTTCGGTTTCATTTTCACTGCTAAGAGCGGTTCACTTCCCGCGCGGCTCCCAAACGATCACTCTGTGCCACAAACTGAATGTTATTTACAACTTTATTACCTATTATTCACAGTCTATGCAGGTTCTGTTCACTAAAGTAGACTTCATTCAGAGGCGCGAGCTGACGGTCAGCTCACGTCACGTGTGATTTTTGCGGTTGCAAATACATTACATGAAGACAGAAATGACATTTTTGTGGTGAATTATATCTTATAAATACAGCATTTGACTCTTTCAACATCATTTGGAGGCGTCCACATTGCTGAACAATGTATGTAAAACAATGTGAAGACTTGTGCAGCCACCATTGCTTCTCTCCTGAACTTGAAAATATGATTGATACGATTAAGATCGTCTAGAGCAGGCTTGTCCAAACTCAGTCCTGGAGGGCAGCAAAGTTTAGTTCCAACCCCAATCAGACACACCTGGGCTAACTAATCAAGCTCTTACTAGGCTTTGAAACATCCTTCCAGGTGTGTTGAAGCAAGTTGGAGCTAAAATCTGCAGGACACCGGCCTTCCAGGAGTTTGGACAACCCTGGTCTAGAGGGTCAAATCGAGATTGCAATCTTTTTGCGATCTTTTTGCAATTAATTGTGTAATATCGTTATCACAATAAATACCAGAAAGTATCATGGTATATTTTTAGGTCTGTATAAATGCCCTTCCCTACTGCTGGATGAGCTGATAATACAGTGCTTTTGTTGGCTGCGTGTGGTTGTGTTTATTTATGAGCATCTTCAGAGCTGCTGATGCGGAGTCTGAGCGTGTGCTGTCACCATGACGACGATGATGCGCAGCTCTCATAGAGGTCATAAAGCAGCGCTCTGATGCTCTGCTGCGATATCGTGTGTCATTTTTAGATGGGAATCCACTGATGGTGTGGTTTGTTGTCACTGTGCACTTTCTTTTTTTTATAGCATCTGATTCACTGAAGGAATTTTCGTAAACGGATTTATTGGGTCGCAGCTTCCCATTGGACTGGTTCTGAGTTCTGGCTTTTGAGCAGACTAATGTGATCAGGCACACTGGGATTGTACAGCATTGTTACTCAACCGGCCTGCTTTTATTCTGCATCATGACGCTCAAATAATATTTAATCCTATGTGATTGATTTGCATAGAGCCTTCCGTTCATTTGGGTCAGATGGTTTTAACATAAACGATAAACCAAGAAATGAAACAGAGATTGCTGTAATATAGTATTACAGTTTTTTTCCAATTGTTTACACACATTTTCTGAAAGCCGGTCTCATATTGTCAGAACTCTACACACAAATCACAAAACACGCACACATTGGGCAAAACTCTTCAATTCTTTTGCAAAATGAAACTTTACGTTCAAAACAATGTGATTTCTTCTCAAAATGGTCTTTTGTTTTCAAATGACACGCAAGCCATCACATCAATATATTCATAAGATCAGTTGAACACTGATGTGCTGAATGTAAAACACTCTGACCACTTCTTCTCCATTCATCATAATGACTTACTGTAAATATTTTTGTTCAGTGTTACACTTTACTACAGACAGTAGGCCTACAGAAGTGCATTGTAAAATATTTCAGAGTATTGTTTTTATACAAAACAAACAAATACCAAATACATTTTACTGTATTTTCCCCACAAATACAGTGTACACAGTGTTCATCCCAACCAACACAAAGTTGCAGATATCGTGGTCTACATATGGTCTACATACTGAATAGTCACAGTAAAAATAAATAAATAAATAAATAAAAACAGCTATACTTCATCCCCTTTTCTGTTTTGGTCTGGCTAGGTAGTGGGGGAAATGTCCCTTTGCATGGGGAATCCAGCCACGAAAAGCATCAACTGCTATAGCTTGGAGAAGGGGTATACGTGTGTGTGGATTTCGGTCATACACTTTACATCTCCAGGCAGAAAAAAAAATTCCTCAATAGGTTTGAGGAATATGGAGAATATGAGGGGGAGATAAACATCTAAAAAAACATAGGTGGGCAGTAAACTAGTTGTGAACCAGATGAGCTCTGATTTCTAAATTGCAATTGTGTGTGAAAGGTGTTTACTCATGTGATGAGTTGGTATGCAAAGTAGGACAACTGACTTTACAATTGTGAATGACAGTGTGTTCCTTGTGAAAACAAAATATTTTCTGCATGAAAATTGTGCAAAATGCAGAGAATTGTGTGTAGTGTTTTGAAAAAAGTGTGTTTTAAACCTGCAATTTGAGTGTAAAGCAGGAACTGTGCTTGTAGTTTAGCAGAATTGATTCAGGGGGTTGGTGCATCAGTTACATGTTGTAGTCATTGTGTCTGAAGTACAAGTAATTGCGTGTAAACAATTGGAAAAAACTGTAATAGGCTGAATGTGCTTTAAATACTCACTAACAAGAATTATATAGTGTATCCGGAAAGTACAGCGCTTCACTTTTTCCACATTTGTTTATGTTACAGGCTTATTCCAAAATGGATTAAATTCATGTATTTCCTCAACATTCTACACACAACACCCCATAATGACATTTATGCCTGTTCATTTCAGTGCTGTATTTTGACTGATTTCGCAAAGGCTTCAGTTATTCTACCTGTCAGCTGGTACCAGCCTCAGTTTTGCGACTTGACGTCTGTATCGATGTCAGCATGGCAGCGGGAGAGAGAGATGAGATCAGACCTCAGATTCGATATGTGGCCGCACGTCACGGTTATTTTAATGCATTTTTAAAATATTGGCTCATCTAAATTAACTTTTCATTTGATTAAAATAATTAAAATTTTCAAAATTCATTTGATTAAAATTAAAATATTTCCAGATGAAGCAACTTTCGGGTTTTGAAGAGAACGGCTTCAGTGATAAAATACGCACACACACACACACACACACACACACACACACACACAAACACAGGATGCGAGTGCAAAAAAGAAGAGCTGAACTTCTGAAAAAGTGATCACTGCGGTTGCCTCAAGGGTTGCTTTGTTTCTCTGCAGTTGGTTTATTAATGGCGTGGCATTGCTAAATCACTCGTTTTAATAAAAAATAAGATTATTAAACATTGTAAAATGATGGTCGCGTCATTTTTAAAATTAGAGTGTGTGTTCTATATTTATGGCTATTGATCTTATCTACCCGTGACCCACCCATAGTTAAACATCCAGTAGGTGCGTGTATAAATTAGTTGTGTTTCCTTCAGATGCTGCCACCTTTTGTTTTAATAAAAATATGATTATTTATTATTAAACATTGTGAGATGATGGGCGCGTGATTTTTAAAATGAGAGTATGCGTTCCGTATTTATGCCTATTGATCTTATCTACTGGCGACCCACCCAGTGCCATGCACAGACTCTTATGCTGCGTTCACTCCAGACGCGGAACGCGCTTTAAGCGCGAGTGATTTACATGTTACGTCAATGTAAACGCGCGAATAAACATCCTGCCGCGAGATACGCGTAAATGGCGTGGCGAGAATGACGCGAATTGTGCGAATTTGCACGGCACGGATTGAGTGTTTTGTGCGTTTGCCACGCTTAACGCGGGTTTCGTACGAGTTCAAAAATCTGAACTTCAGCGGACATTCGCGCCAATCAGGAGCTTGCTCTTGTGGGGGCGTGCTTGTGATGTATCGTCTGTTGTAGGTGTCTCAGGGGAAATCCTCCAGCCGACACCGACAAAAAGTTAATCAAACTGGGCTCAGCTCAGTCAGAAGCACCGCTGAAAGCTTCCATCATCCAGGTTAAGTTTCTGGAGGAGTTTATGAGCTGGATGCACTTCTGAAAGGATCTAGTGGACTAGGACACAGCCCTAAACGTATCGACGCTGTTTTTCAGTCTTCATAAAACACATAAACACTGTTATTTTCTTTATAAAATCTATGTTAGCCATTTAGCAACAAAGCTAGAGTCACAGGGCAAACGGAAGCCCTGCCCATTAAACGAATCCGCGTCTGTTCTGAAGCGAATTTGACGTGTGAATGAAGCGGGGTTTAATGCGCAAATGAAGCGAGCAAACTCAAATGTTCACGTGGCTATTTACTCGCGAATAGCGAGATTTATCCACGCGTTCCGCGTTTCTGGTGTAAACACAGCATTACAGGGACGGGTGCTTAACGCGATCGCAAAGTGAAGAGCGGGGGAGGGGTGGGAGGTAAGTGCCTGCTGAGAGGGGCAACTCGGCCAATGAGGGCAGAGGGGCAGTGGCTCTAGCCACTGAGCCACCCTCCTTTGCACTCCCCTGGACCCACCCATAGTTAAACTATTGTCCATAGACCTTTCTCAGGCAAAGTTTGCAGATTGCCTCATTAACCTCTTAAGCTACTTTTTGCATTTGGTTTGATACTAAATTGTCCGCAATTCTCTTTCTGTAAACTGCACACTCTCGTTCTCCTCACGTGATAAATGAAATATGACACATTATAGCTATGTTCAGATTTTAATTCTAGTGCATACGCTCATCTTAGGTAAATTATTTTGAATTGTATTTTCCATTTAATTCAAATAAATAATTAATAAAAAAATGAATACTTCAAAAAACTAATTTGGGGACGGTGTCACGTTGGAAAAGTGATGTCACCGGTAGGGCTGTGCAATTAATCCAGAATTCGATTTTGATTATGGCTGCTAACGATTATGAAAAACCATTAATCGAGATAAACGATTATTGCATCATATACCAAAAGCGCGAAAGACCGCGTGCTTATGTGAGTGTGCAACATCCAGCATTC